>NW_027455653.1:468575-526267 GCF_040206685.1 Ascaphus truei
TACCCAGCGTCGCACACACACACACACACACACACACACAGTGCCCCTACCCAGCGTCACACACAGACACACAGTCCCCCTACCCAGCATCGCGCGCGCACACACACACACACACACAGTGCCCCTACCCAGCGTCACACACAGACACACACACAGTGCCCCTACCCAGCGTCACACACACACACACACACACAGTGCCCTACCCAGCGTCACACACACACACACAGTGCCCCTACCCAGCGTCACACACACACACACAGTGCCCCTACCAGCGTCACACACACACACACAGTCCCCCTACCCAGCATCGCGCGCGCACACACACACACACACAGTGCCCCTACCCAGCGTCAACACAGACACACACACAGTGCCCCTACCCAGCGTCGCACACACACACACACACACACAGTGCCCCTACCCAGCGTCACACACACACACACACACAGTGCCCCTACCCAGCGTCGCACACACACACACACGTGCCCCTACCCAGCGTCACACACAGACACACACACAGTGCCCCTACCCAGCGTCGCACACACACACACACACACAGTGCCCCTACCCAGCGTCGTGCACACACACACACACACACACACACACACACACACACACAGTGCCCCTACCCAGCGTGTCGCACACACACACACACACACACACACACTGCCCCTACCCAGCGTCGCACACACACACACACACACACACACACACACACACACACACACACACACACACACACACACAGCGCCCCTACCCAGCGTCGCACACACACACACATACATACAGTGCCCCTACCCAGCGTCGCACACACATACACACACACACACGTGCCCCTACCCAGCGTCGCACACACACACACACACACACACAGTGTCACGCACACACACACACACGCCCCTTACCAGTGTCGCACACACACACACACACACACACACGTGCCCCTTCCCAGTGTCACACGCGCCCCTTCCCAGTGTCGCGCACACACACACAACCACACACACACACACCCCTTTCCCAGTGTCGCATGTACACACACACACACACACCCCTTCCCAGTGCCGCACACACACACACACACCCCTTTCCCAGTGTCGCATGTACACACACACACACGCGCCCCATCCCAGTGTCGCACGTGCCCCATCCAGTGTCGCACGTGCCCCATCCCAGTGTCGCATCACACGCGCCCCATCCCAATGTCGCACACGCGCCCCATCCCAATGTCGCACACACGCGCCCCTTCCCCAGTGTCGCACACACGCGCGCGGGCCCATCCCAGTGTCGCACGCACACACGCGCCCCATCCCAGTGTCGCACACACGCGCCCCACACCAGTGTCGCACGCACACACGCTCCCCATCCCAGTGTCGCACACACGCGCCCCACACCAGTGTCGCACGCACACACGCGCCCCATCCCAGGTGTCGCACACACGCGCCCCACACCAGTGTCGCACGCACACACGCGCCCCATCCCAGTGTCGCACACACGCGCCCCATCCCAGTGTCGCACGCACACGCGCGGCCCATCCCAGTGTCGCACGTGCCCCATCCAGTGTCGCACACACGCGCCCCATCCCAATGTCGCACCACACGCGCCCCATCCCAGTGTCACACACACGCGCCCCATCCCAATGTCGCACACACGCGCCCCTTCCCAGTGTCGCACACACGCGCGCGGCCCATCCCAGTGTCGCACGCACACACGCGCCCCATCCCAGTGTCGCACACAACGCGCCCCACACCAGTGTCGCACGCACACACGCTCCCCATCCCAGTGTCGCACACACGCGCCCCACACCAGTGTCGCACGCACACACGCGCCCCATCCCAGTGTCGCACACACTCGCCCCACACCAGTGTCGCACGCACACACGCGCCCCATCCCAGTGTCGCACACACGCGCCCCATCCCAGTGTCGCACGCACACACGCGCCCCATCCCAGTGTCGCACACACGCGCCCCACACCAGTGTCGCACGCACACACGCGCCCCATCCCAGTGTCGCACACACGCGCCCCATCCCAGTGTCACACACACGCGCCCCATCCCAGTGTCACACACACACACACGCGCCCAATCCCAGTGTCGCACACACACGCCCCATCCCAGTGTCGTACGCACACACGCCCCATCCCAGTGTCGCACGCACACACGCGCCCATCCCAGTGTCGCACGCACACACGCGCCCCATCCCATTGTCGCACACACGCGCCCATTCCAGTGTCGCACACACACACTTATTCCCAGTGTCACACGCGCCCCATCCCAGTGTCGCACGCACACACACACACGCGCGCCCCATCCCAGTGTCGCAAGCACACACGCGCCCCATCCCAGTGTCGCACACACGCGCCCCATCCCAGTGTCGCACACACGCGCCCCATCCCAGTGTCGCACACACGTGCCCATTCCCAGTGTCACACGCGCCCCATCCCAGTGTCGCACGCACACACGCCCCATCCCAGTGTCGTACGCACACACGCGCCCCATCCCAGTGTCGCACACACGCGCCCCATCCCAGTGTCGCACACACTTATTCCCAGTGTCACACGCGCCCCATCCCAGTGTCGCACGCACACACGCCCCATCCCAGTGTCGTACGCACACACGCGCCCCATCCCAGTGTCGCACACACACACGCGCCCCATCCCAGTGTCGCACGCACACACTGCGCCCCATCCCAGTGTCGCACACACGCGCCCCATCCCAGTGTCGCACACACACACTTATTCCCAGTGTCACACGCGCCCCATCCCAGTGTCGCACACACACACTTATTCCCAGTGTCACACATGCCCCTTCCCAGTGTCACACACGCCCCATCCCAGTGTCGCACGCACACACACACACACACGCGCGCCCCATCCCAGTGTCGCACGCACACACACACACACGCGCCCCATCCAGTGTCGCACACACGTGCCCATTCCCAGTGTCACACGCGCCCCATCCCAGTGTCGCACGCACACACGCGCCCCATCCCAGTGTCGCACGCACACACGCGCCCCATCCCAGTGTCGCACACACACACACACGACGCGCCCCATCCCAGTGTCGCACGCACACACACACACCGCGCCCCATCCCAGTGTCGCACACACGCGCCCCATCCCAGTGTCGCACACACGTGCCCATTCCCAGTGTCACACGCGCCCCATCCCAGTGTCGCACGCACACACGCGCCCCATCCCAGTGTCGCACGCACACACGCGCCCCCATCCCAGTGTCACACACACACACACGTGCCCCATCCCAGTGTCCGCACGCACACACGCGCCCCATCCAGTGTCACACACACACACACAGTGCCCCATCCAGTGTCGCACACACGCGCCCATTCCCAGTGTCGCACACACGCGCCCCATCCCAGTGTCGCACGCACACACGCTCCCCATCCCAGTGTCGCACGCACACACGCGCCCCATCCCAGTGTCGCACGCACACACGCTCCCCATCCCAGTGTCGCACGCACACACGCGCCCATCCAGTGTCGCACGCACACACGCGCCCCACACCAGTGTCGCACGCACACACGCGCCCCATCCCAGTGTCGCACGCACACACGCTCCCCATCCCAGTGTCGCACGCACACACGCGCCCCATCCCAGTGTCGCACGCACACACGCGCCCCACACCAGTGTCGCACGCACACACGCGCCCCATCCCAGTGTCGCACGCACACACGCTCCCCATCCCAGTGTCGCACGCACACACGCGCCCCATCCCAGTGTCGCACGCACACACGCTCCCCCATCCCAGTGTCGCACGCACCACACGCGCCCCATCCCAGTGTCGCACGCACACACGCGCCCCCACACCAGTGTCGCACGCACACACGCGCCCCATCCCAGTGTCGCACGCACACACGCTCCCCATCCCAGTGTCGCACGCACACACGCGCCCCATCCCAGTGTCACACGCGCCCCATCCCAGTGTCGCACACACACACACGTGCCCCATCCCAGTGTCGCACGCACACACGCGCCCCATCCCAGTGTCGCACGCACACACGCGCCCCACACCAGTGTCGCACGCACACACGCGCCCCATCCCAGTGTCGCACGCACACACGCGCCCCATCCCAGTGTCCCACACACACACACGCCCCATCCCAGTGTCACACACACACACCACACGCCCCATCCCAGTGTCGCACACACACGCACACACGCCCCATCCCAGTGTCGCACGCACACGCCCCATCCCAGTGTCGCACGCACACACGCGCCCCATCCCAGTGTCGCACGCACACACGCGCCCCATCCCAGTGTCGCACGCACACACGCGCCCCATCCCAGTGTCGCACGCACACACGCGCCCCCATCCCAGTGTCGCACGCACACACGCTCCCCATCCCAGTGTCGCACGCACACACGCGCCCCATCCCAGTGTCGCACGCACACACGCGCCCCACACCAGTGTCGCACGCACACACGCGCCCCATCCCAGTGTCGCACGCACACACGCTCCCCATCCCAGTGTCGCACGCACACACGCGCCCCATCCCAGTGTCACACGACGCCCCATCCCAGTGTCGCACACACACACACGTGCCCCATCCCAGTGTCGCACGCACACACGCGCCCCATCCAGTGTCGCACGCACACACGCGCCCCACACCAGTGTCGCACGCACACACGCGCCCCATCCCAGTGTCGCACGCACACACGCGCCCCATCCCAGTGTCACACACACACACACGCCCCATCCCAGTGTCGCACACACACACACACACGCCCCATCCCAGTGTCGCACACACACGCACACACGCCCCATCCCAGTGTCGCACGACACGCCCCATCCCAGTGTCGCACGCACACACGCGCCCCCATCCCAGTGTCGCACGCACACACGCGCCCCATCCCAGTGTCGCACACACGCGCCCCATCCCAGTGTCGCACACACGCGCGCCCCTTCCCAGTGTCGCACACACGCGCCACACACGCGCCCCATCCCAGTGTCGCACACACGCGCGCCCCATCCCAGTGTCGCACACACGCGCCCCATCCCAGTGTCGCACACACGCGCCCCATCCCAGTGTCGCACACACGCGCCCCATCCCAGTGTCGCACACACGCGCCCCATCCCAGTGTCGCACACACGCGCCCCATCCAGTGTCGCACACCACGCGCGCCCCATCCCAGTGTCGCACACACGCGCCCCATCCCAGTGTCGCACACACGCGCGCCCATTCCCAGTGTCGCACACACGCGCGCCCCTTCCCAGTGTCGCACACACGCGCGCCCCATCCCAGTGTCGCACACACGCGCGCCCCATCCCAGTGTCGCACACACACGCCCATCCCAGTGTCGCACACACGCGCGCCCCATCCCAGTGTCACACACACGCGCCCCATCCCAGTGTCGCACACACGCCGCGCCCCATCCCAGTGTCGCACACACGCGCCCCATCCCAGTGTCGCACACACGCGCCCCATCCCAGTGTCGCACACACGCGCGCCCCATCCCCAGTGTCGCACACACACGCCCATCCCAGTGTCGCACACACGCGCCCCATCCCAGTGTCGCACACACGCGCGCCCCATCCCAGTGTCACACACGCACACACACACACGCCCCATCCCAGTGTCACACACACACACACACGCCCCATCCCAGTGTCGCACACACACGCACACACGCCCCATCCCAGTGTCGCACGCACACGCCCCATCCCAGTGTCGCACGCACACACGCGCCCCATCCCAGTGTCGCACACACGCGCCCCATCCCAGTGTCACACACACACACACACACACACGCACCCCATCCCAGTGTCGCACGCACGCGCCCCATCCCAGTGTCGCACACACGCGCCCCATCCCAGTGTCGCACACACGCGCCCCATCCCAGTGTCGCACACACGCGCCCCATCCCAGTGTCGCACACACGCGCCCCATCCCAGTGTCGCACACACGCGCCCCATCCCAGTGTCGCACACACGCGCCCCATCCCAGTATCGCACACACGCGCCCCATCCCAGTGTCGCACACACGCGCCCCATCCCAGTGTCGCACACACGCGCCCCATCCCAGTGTCGCACACACGCGCGCCCCTTCCCAGTGTCGCACATGCGCGCCCCTTCCCAGTGTCGCACACGCGCGCCTCTTCCCAGTGTCGCACACTCGCGCGCCCCTTCCCAGTGTCGCACACGCGCGCCCCTTCCCAGTGTCGCACACGCGCGCCCCCATCCCAGTGTCGCACACGCGCTCCCCTTCCCAGTGTCGCACACGCGCGCCCCTTCCCAGTGTCGCACACGCGCGCCCCTTCCCAGTGTCCGCACACTGCGCGCCCCATCCCAGTGTCGCACACGCGCGCCCCATCCCAGTGTCGCACACACGCGCCCCATCCCAGTGTCGCACACACGCGCCCCATCCCAGTGTCGCACACACGCGGCCCCATCCCAGTGTCGCACGCGCGCCCCATCCCAGTGTCGCACAGCGCGCCCCATCCCAGTGTCGCACATGCGCGCCCCTTCCCAGTGTCGCACACGCGCGCCCCCATCCCAGTGTCGCACACGCGCGCCCCATCCCAGTGTCGCACACAGCGCGCCCCATCCCAGTGTCGCACACACGCGCCCCATCCCAGTGTCGCACACACGCGCCCCATCCCAGTGTCGCACACACGCGCCCCATCCCAGTGTCGCACGCGCGCCCCATCCCAGTGTCGCACACACGCGCGCCCCTTCCCAGTGTCGCACACGCGCGCCCCTTCCCAGTGTCGCACACGCGCGCCCCTTCCCAGTGTCGCACAACGGCGCGCCCCATCCCAGTGTCGCACACACGCGCCCCTTCCCAGTATCGCACACGCGCGCCCCCTTCCCAGTGTCGCACACACGCGCGCCCCATCCCAGTGTCGCACACACGCGCGCCCCTTCCCAGTGTCGCACACGCGCGCCCCTTCCCAGTGTCGCACACGCGCGCCCCTTCCCAGTGTCGCACACGGCGCGCCCCCTTCCCAGTGTCGCACACGCGCGCCCCTTCCCAGTGTCGCACACGCGCGCCCCTTCCCAGTGTTGCACACGCGCGCCCCTTCCCAGTGTTGCACACCGCGCCCATTCCCAGTGTCGCACACACGCGCCCATTCCCAGTGTCGCACACACGCCCCTTCCCAGTGTCGCACACACACACGCGCCCCTTCCCCAGTGTCGCACACACACACGCGCCCCTTCCCAGTGTCGCACACACGCGCCCCTTCCCAGTGTCGCACACACACACGCGCCCCTTCCCAGTGTCGCACACACACACGCGCCCCTTCCCAGTGTCGCACACACGCGCCCCTTCCCAGTGTCGCGCACACGCGCCCATTCCCAGTGTCGCACACACGCGCCCCTTCCCAGTGTCGCACACACGCGCGCCCCTTCCCAGTGTCAACACACGCGCGCCCCTTCCCAGTGTCGCACACACGCCCCTTCCCAGTGTCACACACGCGCCCCTTCCCAGTGTCACACACGCGCGCCCATTCCAGTGTCGCACACACGCGCCCCTTCCCAGTGTCGCACACACGCGCGCCCCTTCCCAGTGTCGCACACGCGCGCCCCTTCCCAGTGTCGCACACACGCCCCTTCCCAGTGTCGCACACCGCGCGCCCCTTCCCAGTATCGCACACGCGCGCCCCTTCCCAGTGTCGCACACACGCGGCGCCCCCATCCCAGTGTCGCAGCACACGCGCGCCCCTTCCCAGTGTCGCACACCGCGCGCCCCTTCCCAGTGTCGCACACGCGCGCCCCTTCCCAGTGTCGCACACGCGCGCCCCTTCCCAGTGTTGCACACGCGCGCCCCTTCCCAGTGTTGCACACGCGCCCCTTCCCAGTGTCGCACACACGCGCCCATTCCCAGTGTCGCACACACGCGCCCCTTCCCAGTGTCGCACACACACCCCTTCCCAGTGTCGCACACACACACGCGCCCCTTCCCAGTGTCGCACACACGCGCCCCTTCCCAGTGTCGCGCACACGCGCCCATTCCCAGTGTCGCACACACGCGCCCCTTCCCAGTGTCGCACACACGCGCGCCCCTTCCCAGTGTCGCACACACGCGCCCCTTCCCAGTGTCGCACACACGCCCCTTCCCAGTGTCGCGCACACACACACGCGCCCCTTCCCAGTGTCGCACACACGAGCCCCTTCCCAGTGTCGCACACACGCCCCTTCCCAGTGTCGCACACACGCCCCTTCCCAGTGTCGCACACACGAGCCCCTTCCCAGTGTCGCACACACGCCCCTTCCCAGTGTCGCACACACACACGCGCCCCTTCCCAGTGTCGCACACACGAGCCCCTTCCCAGTGTCGCACACACGAGCCCCTTCCCAGTGTCGCACACACACGCCCCTTCCCAGTGTCGCACACACACACGCGCCCCTTCCCAGTGTCGCACACACACACGCGCCCCTTCCCAGTGTCGCACACACACACACACGCGCGCTCCTTCCCAGTGTCGCACACACGCGCCCCTTCCCAGTGTCGCACACACGCGCCCCTTCCCAGTGTCGCACACACACACGCGCCCCTTCCCAGTGTCGCACACACGCGCCCCTTCCCAGTGTCGCACACACGCGCCCCTTCCCAGTGTCGCACACACGCGCGCCCCTTCCCAGTGTCACACACGCGCGCCCCTTCCCAGTGTCGCACACACGCCCCTTCCCAGTGTCACACACGCGCCCCTTCCCAGTGTCACACACGCGCGCCCATTCCCAGTGTCGCACACACGCGCCCCTTCCCAGTGTCGCACACACGCGCGCCCCTTCCCAGTGTCGCACACGCGCGCCCCTTCCCAGTGTCGCACACACGCCCCTTCCCAGTGTCGCACACGCGCGCCCCTTCCCAGTATCGCACACGCGCGCCCCTTCCCAGTGTCGCACACACGCGCGCCCCATCCCAGTGTCGCACACACGCGCGCCCCTTCCCAGTGTCGCACACGCGCGCCCCTTCCCAGTGTCGCACACGCGCGCCCCTTCCCAGTGTCGCACACGCGCGCCCCTTCCCAGTGTTGCACACGCGCGCCCCTTCCCAGTGTTGCACACGCGCCCCTTCCCAGTGTCGCACACACGCGCCCATTCCCAGTGTCGCACACACGCGCCCCTTCCCAGTGTCGCACACACACACGCGCCCCTTCCCAGTGTCGCACACACACACGCGCCCCTTCCCAGTGTCGCACACACGCGCCCCTTCCCAGTGTCGCGCACACGCGCCCATTCCCAGTGTCGCACACACGCGCCCCTTCCCAGTGTCGCACACACGCGCGCCCCTTCCCAGTGTCGCACACACGCGCCCCTTCCCAGTGTCGCACACACGCCCCTTCCCAGTGTCGCGCACACACACACGCGCCCCTTCCCAGTGTCGCACACACGAGCCCCTTCCCAGTGTCGCACACACGCCCCTTCCCAGTGTCGCACACACGCCCCTTCCCAGTGTCGCACACACGCCCCTTCCCAGTGTCGCACACACGAGCCCCTTCCCAGTGTCGCACACACGCCCCTTCCCAGTGTCGCACACACACACGCGCCCCTTCCCAGTGTCGCACACACGAGCCCCTTCCCAGTGTCGCACACACGAGCCCCTTCCCAGTGTCGCACACACACGCCCCTTCCCAGTGTCGCACACACACACGCGCCCCTTCCCAGTGTCGCACACACACACGCGCCCCTTCCCAGTGTCGCACACACACACACACGCGCGCTCCTTCCCAGTGTCGCACACGCGCGCCCCTTCCCAGTGTCGCACACACACACGCGCCCCTTCCCAGTGACACACACACACACACGCGCCCCTTCCCAGTGTCACACACACACACGCGCCCCTTCCCAGTGACACACACACACACAGTCACCTGATTGTTGACGCCTGCAGACTGTCCCCAACGCGCAGGAGATTGTACGTGTGCCACATATCTTCCGGTTCCTCTGGGATCAGCACAACCTGCCTGAGAGAAAGAGAGTCACTGTGTGTCACCCTCCCTCTGTCCCCAGCTGTCCCCCTCACTCTGTCCCCTGCTGTCACCCTCACTCTGTCCCCTGCTGTCCCCCTCACTCTGTCCCCTGCTGTCCCCCTCACTCTGTCCCCTGCTGTCACCCTCACTCTGTCCCCTGCTGTCACCCTCACTCTGTCCCCCTCCCTCTCCCCTGCTGCCACCCTGTCCCCCTCCCTCTCCCCTGCTGCCACCCTGTCCCCCTCTCTGTCCCCTGCTGTCACCCTGTCCCTCTCTCTCCGTCTTTCAAACAGTCCAGGAGGAGCAATTTATAGGGAAATAAGAAACAAAACAACAGTGCAGATTTAAGTGCAGACGTTGAGACTATGATGAATTAAAATGTCAATATCTTGGCTCTGCCGGTCTTTCTACTCACGAGATGTAAGTGGTAAGTAAGCAGTTGGCAGATAGGGCTGCAGCCTGGGACTGGCATCCAGAGCCAGAGAGGAGGCGGTGAGATCGGCGGAGTACCCCCTAGAATCACTGTGATTGTGATAAATGCGTTTTTATTTTTGGCACATTGTAAGTGCACATTTTATATGCTTATACATTTTTTATAAAGTTTATTAGAAGACAGATCGCGCGATGTAGCTTTGTTTCTTCCCTTACGTATATCGTGGTCACTCTGAGGAGATAAGCCTGGAGGGAACCCCACAGCACACAGCTACTACCTGGGGTGGCACCCCTATCTGCCAACTGCTTACTTACCACTTACATCTCGTGAGTAGAAAGACCGGCAGAGCCAAGATATTGACATTTTAATTCATCATCATAGTCTCAACGTCTGCACTTAAATCTGCACTGTTGTTTTTTTGTTTCTTATTTCCCTATAAATTGCTCCTCCTGGACTGTTTGAAATACATCTTCCTACTTGGAGCCCGGGAACAGGTTCTACCAGAGGGTCTGAGCAGGGATTTATTATTTGAGCACATATTGTTATATAAATATTGCACTATTAACTTGCACGTAATCACTAATATATTTAAGTTGTTAGCGCCTTATATTCACTTATTCACATACCCTCTCTCTCCGTCCCCTGCTGTCACACCCTCTCCCCTGCTGTCACCCTGCATCCCCCTTTCCCTCTGCCCCCCTTTCCCCTGCTGTCACCCTGTCCCCCTCTCTCCCCTGCTATCACACTGTCCCCCCTCTCCATTGCTGTCACCCTCTCTCCCCTGCTGTCACCCTTTCCCCCCTCTCTCTCTTGCTGTCACCCTGTCCCTCTCTCCCTTGCTGTCACCCTGTCCCTCCTCTCTCCCTTGCTGTCATCCTGTCCCTCCTCTCTCCCTTGCTGTCACCCTGTCCCTCCTCTGTCCCTTGCTGTCATCCTGTCCCTCCTCTGTCCCTTGCTGTCACCCTGTCCCCCCTCTCTCCCTTGCTGTCACCCTGTCCCTCCTCTGTCCCTTGCTGTCACCCTGTCCCCTCTCTCCCCTGCTATCACACTGTCCCCTCTCTCCCCTGCTGTCACCTCCCCCCCTGCTGCACCCCTCTCCCTTGCTGTCACCCTGTCCCCTCTCTCCCCTGCTGCACCCCTCTCTCCCCTGCTGTCACCCTGTCCCCTCTCTCCCCCTGTCCCCTCTCTCCCCTGCTGTCGCCCTGTCTCCTCTCTCCCCTGCTGCACCCCTCTCTCCCCTGCTGTCACCCTGTCCCCTCTGTCACCCTGTCCCCTCTGTCCCCTGCTGTCGCCCTGTCCCCTCTCCCCTGCTGTCGCCCTGTCCCCTCTCTCCCCTGCTGTCACTCTGTCTCCTCTCTCCCCTGCTGCACCCCTCTCCCCTGCTGTCACCCTGTCCCCTCTCTCCCCTGCTGCACCACCCTCCCCCCTCTCCCCTGCTGTCACCCTGTCCCCTCTCCCCTGCTGCACCCCTCTCCCCTGCTGCACCCCTCTCCCCTGCTGTCACCCCTCTCCCCTGCTGTCACCCTGTCTCCCCTGCTGTCCCCCCTCTCCCCTGCTGTCACCCTGTCTCCTTTCTCCCCTGCTGCCACCCTGTCCCCTCTCTCCCCTGCTGTCACCCTGTCCCCCCTCTCCCCTGCTGTCACCCTGTCCCCCCTCTCCCCTGCTGTCACCCTGTCCCCCCCTCTCCCCTGCTGGTCGCCCTGTCCCCCCTCTCCCCTGCTGGTCGCCCTGTCCCCTCTCTCCCCTGCTGGTCGCCCTGTCCCCTCTCTCCCCTGCTGGTCGCCCTGTCCCCTCTCTCCCCTGCTGGTCGCCCTGTCCCCTCTCTCCCCTGCTGGTCGCCCTGTCCCCTCTCTCCCCTGCTGGTCGCCCTGTCCCCTCTCTCCCCTGCTGGTCGCCCTGTCCCCTCTCTCCCCTGCTGGTCGCCCTGTCCCCTCTCTCCCCTGCTGTCGCCCTGTCCCCTCTCTCCCCTGCTGTCGCCCTGTCCCCTCTCTCCCCTGCTGTCACCCTGTCCCCCCTCTTCCCTACTGTCACCCTGTCCCCTCTCTCCCCTGCTGCACCCCTCTCCCCTGCTGTCACATCTCTCCCCTGCTGCACCCCTCTCCCCTGCTGTCACCTTGTCTCCTCTCTCCCCTGCTGCACCCCTCTCCCCTGCTGTCGCCCTGTCTCCTCTCTCCCCTGCTGCACCCCTCTCCCCTGCTGTCGCCCTGTCCCCCCTCTCCCCTGCTGTCACCCTGTCCCCTCTCCCCTGCTGCACCCCTCTCCCCTGCTGCACCCCTCTCCCCTGCTGTCACCCCTCTCCCCTGCTGTCACCCTGTCTCCCCTGCTGTCCCCCCTCTCCCCTGCTGTCACCCTGTCTCCTTTCTCCCCTGCTGCCACCCTGTCCCCTCTCTCCCCTGCTGTCACCCTGTCCCCCCTCTCCCCTGCTGTCACCCTGTCCCCCCTCTCCCCTGCTGTCACCCTGTCCCCCCTCTCCCCTGCTGGTCGCCCTGTCCCCCCTCTCCCCTGCTGGTCGCCCTGTCCCCTCTCTCCCCTGCTGGTCGCCCTGTCCCCTCTCTCCCCTGCTGGTCGCCCTGTCCCCTCTCTCCCCTGCTGGTCGCCCTGTCCCCTCTCTCCCCTGCTGGTCGCCCTGTCCCCTCTCTCCCCTGCTGGTCGCCCTGTCCCCTCTCTCCCCTGCTGGTCGCCCTGTCCCCTCTCTCCCCTGCTGGTCGCCCTGTCCCCTCTCTCCCCTGCTGTCGCCCTGTCCCCTCTCTCCCCTGCTGTCGCCCTGTCCCCTCTCTCCCCTGCTGTCGCCCTGTCCCCCCTCTTCCCTACTGTCACCCTGTCCCCTCTCTCCCCTGCTGCACCCCTCTCCCCTGCTGTCACATCTCTCCCCTGCTGCACCCCTCTCCCCTGCTGTCACCTTGTCTCCTCTCTCCCCTGCTGCACCCCTCTCCCCTGCTGTCGCCCTGTCCCCCCTCTCCCCTGCTGTCACCATGCCCCCCCTCTCCCCTGCTGTCGCCCTGTCCCATCTCTCCCCTGCTGTCGCCGTCTCCTCTCTCCCCTGCTGTCGCCGTCTCCTCTCTCCCCTGCTGTCGCCCTGTCCCCCCTCTCCCCTGCTGTCGCCCTGTCCCCTCTCTCCCCTGCTGTCGCCCTGTCCCATCTCTCCCCTGCTGTCGCCCTGTCCCCTCTCTCCCCTGCTGTCGCCCTGTCCCCTCTCTCCCCTGCTGTCACCCTGTCCCCCCTCTTCCCTACTGTCACCCTGTCCCCTCTCTCCCCTGCTGCACCCCTCTCCCCTGCTGTCACCTCTCTCCCCTGCTGTCACCTCTCTCCCCTGCTGTCACCTTGTCTCCTCTCTCCCCTGCTGCACCCCTCTCCCCTGCTGTCGCCCTGTCTCCTCTCTCCCCTGCTGCACCCCTCTCCCCTGCTGTCGCCCTGTCCCCCCTCTCCCCTGCTGTCACCATGCCCCCCTCTCCTCTGCTGTCGCCCTGTCCCCTCTCCCCTGCTGTCGCCCTGTCCCCTCTCTCCCCTGCTGTCGCCCTGTCCCCTCTCCCCTGCTGTCGCCCTGTCCCCTCTCTCCCCTGCTGTCGCCCTGTCCCCTCTCCCCTGCTGTCACCCTGTCCCCTCTCTCCCCTGCTGTCGCCGTCTCCTCTCTCCCCTGCTGTCGCCCTGTCCCCTCTCTCCCCTGCTGTCGCCCTGTCCCCCCTCTCCCCTGCTGTCGCCCTGTCCCCCCTCTCCCCTGCTGTCGCCCTGTCCCCCCTCTCCCCTGCTGTCGCCCTGTCCCCCCTCTCCCCTGCTGTCGCCCTGTCCCCCCTCTCCCCTGCTGTCGCCCTGTCCCCCCTCTCCCCTGCTGTCACCCTGTCCCCTCTCTCCCCTGCTGTCACCCTGTCCCCCCTCTCCCCTGCTGTCACCCTGTCCCCTCTCACCCAGCATTGTCTTTTTCGATATCTTTTCTGATGAGCTTCATGTTGTCTCAGGTCAGGGAAGTGAGGTGTCCCACTCCCCGGGTAACACTCAGGCTCCTCACAGCTCCCCCGTGTCCAGCTCCCCCGTGTCCAGCTCTAGGCTCACACACCTCACCCGGAAGTGCCACCTCCAACATGGCCACTGAAACCAAATCCCCGCCATCTTTGTACACCCGCACACGATTTGCAATTACTAGAAAAACAAGCAGCGAGCTTGCAAAGAAGACAACCCTCGAGGAAAGTACAGCTCCGTGACCGCACTGGGGTTTGCCGTTACTTCCTCTATCTCACCCAGGCTCTCGGAAGCGCACTATGCTGTATGGTGAGAGTAGCAAGATGGCCGCCTGAGCCCTGTCCCTCTCCATGAAAACTACTGGTGTATGCGAACATGACTTCCGGTGACCACCTCGCATCTGAGTAGAGTAAGATGGCAGACTTCCGTATCATCACACATAGAGCGAACTCCCGACTCCGCCATCTTGACTATTGGCATAGAACATTTAAAGGGACCGAGTAATTCTATTAATGACTGTGTTTATATACTGTATATATAATATATAATCCTCCCCACACATTCACCAGATTGGCAGCTGGCAAAAAGAGACCGCACACTAGTCCAAACATTATATGTATTAAAACATAAGCACCAGAGGCGCATGCGCGAGAGTGAAGTGGATGGCAGCATACGCCTTGAGCTCCATCCCTCACCCCCAATAAAATACGAATAAATCGCACAGAGCGGACCTTTGGCACTCCTAACCACCCTGACACAAGCACTAAAACTGCAGGGATGGCACCGATGCAGGCAAAGAAAAAAAAAGAGGGAGACCTCCGCAAATATCTGGGCCGCTCGAGCTCACGGAGCGCGGCGGCGGCAACAATGGCGCCGGATTCGAACGCGGGCTCAGAATCGGAGCGGGATGAAGACACAGCGGAGGGACCAGAGCAATTACCAGTCCGCCGCTGCGATTTTGAGCGGTTATACAGGGACATGAAAGCCCTTATTCACCTCGAAATGCAAGACCTACAAAAAGAGGTGCAGGGGCTCGGCGAGCGCACCGGAGCACTGGAGGAGAAGGTGGCGGCCAACTCTAAACTTATCAAAAAATCTGACAAACGCACCACACATCTCCAGACACAAATGAATGAACTGGCGGACAGACAAGAGGACGCAGAGAACAGGGACCGCCGCAATAATATCCGAGTGCGCGGTATCCCTGAGGCCATCACTGATGTGGAGGAATTCATCTCCCGCTGGCTGGCGGAGCTGCTCCCTGACTGTCCGGCCAACGAGCGGATAATGGACCGCTGTCACCGAGCCCTAAGAAGCAGACCGGCGGCAACAGAGCAGCCGAGAGATGTAATTGCCCGGCTGCACCACTTTCGCACCAGGGATGCCATCCTCCAGAAGGCCAGAGCGGCCGGAGCCTGCAGATTTGAAGATATCACCCTGCAGCTTTTCCAAGACCTCTCCCCGCTCTCCTTAGCCAGGAGAAGGAAACTCCAGCCCATCACCAAAACATTGAGGGACCGGGCCATCAGATATAGATGGACCTTCCCGTTTGGCCTTCTGGTCATCCGAAACGAGAGGGCCATCTCCATGAAGGAGATAGAAGAGGGGGAAGAGTTTCTCCAGAAGCTGGGAGTCAGGGAGAACTCCCCCACGAGCCCTCGCAAAGAGAAGCCCGGGGACGCGGACAGGCAGGTGGTAGGGGCAGGACGGGAAAGTCGGGGCGCTATAGCCTGAAGGCCTGCCTATATTCATTTTTCTCTGATGGAGATGCCCCATGTTTGAAGGCCAGTTAATACAGTTGGAGTTAACCCCTAATTTGTCTTCCCCTGATGTTAACCCCACGAAGGACGAATGGAGACCCTGCTGATTAAATCGATGCCTCCAGACTCAGAGCTATCCTGTGAAGTGGCCCCGCAACCCTCACGGTAACACCTAAAAAACAAACAAATCAAAAAACAGAAACTCTTACCTGTTTACATCATGGCGGCTCCTGGTGGAACGCATGCTGACCATCATGGCGGCTTCTGGTGGAACGCATGCTGACCATCATGGCGGCTCCTGGTGGAACGCATGCTGAGAATCATGGCGGCTTCTGGTGGAACGCATGCTGACCATCATGGCGGCTTCTGGTGGAACGCATGCTGACCATCATGGCGGCTTCTGGTGGAACGCATGCTGACCATCATGGCGGCTTCTGGTGGAACGCATGCTGACCATCATGGCGGCTTCTGGTGGAACGCATGCTTACCATCATGGCGGCTTCTGGTGGAACGCATGCTGACCATCATGGCGGCTTCTGGTGGAACGCATGCTGACCATCATGGCGGCTTCTGGTGGAACGCATGCTGACCATCATGGCGGCTTCTGGTGGAACGCATGCTGACCATCATGGCGGCTTCTGGTGGAACGCACGCTGACCATCATGGCGGAGGTACAGGATCTGGCCCACGTGGCGGCATCACGGAAGTGCAGCATACTCAGGCGGGAGAGCTGGGGGAGTGACTACCTCTTCCGCGGGCTTCAGGTGAGAAAATGGTGTCCACCGGAACAACGTCACCCGAGGTGGAAGGGACACCATCTTGGAGGAGGCAGTGAAGAACCCAAAAGCGACGTCATCACTGGGCGCCAACCACCGTCCGGTCCCGCGAGAAGAGAGGGAGGGACAAAGAAGCCCGGCAACAGGAAAGGAGGTGCGCAGGGGTCGCCGGGAAGCAGAGACCCCCCGTCCGACACCAGACAGGAGAGAAGGATGAGATGGCAGCACCCTGCAGCCCGTCGCAGAAAGAGACCACGCGCCACCGCTCATGAAGAAAACAGGGAGCATCGAGAGAGAGTCATCCCACCACCGACACAGCCACAGACTGCAGCTGAACCAATAAACATTGTTTTTACAAAATCACTTCTATACAACCAATCACTTCCCTCATGCCTGGTCCCCTAAATAAATAAACAAATACAGTACCTCTAGACCAGGGAAGAAGGGATAGACATAAAGACATATTTATAACAACCCACAACAGAATCCTGAGAGTAGGGGGAGGGGGGGGAGGGAAGAGGTGGGATGGAAATGTCAAGTCAATAACTTTTCAAAGGGGGGGGGGGGGGAGGAAAAAAAAACAAAGGGGGGAAGAGACGCTAGAAATATAGGGGAAGAAGTTGCAGTAGCAAAGTTGAACTGCCAGAGGTTGTTCTGTTAGGATGCGATAAAGATTACATTACACAATCGGGAGGGGGGGGGGGGAGGGTGCCCTCCAGTTTCACCATGGGCACGGGAGGTAACCCCTTCCGGAGGCCCATGCAAGTCCCCACTGGGCCAGCAAGGGGGAGCGGTAGAGGGGGTGGAGGTCCATCCCGGACTACGCTTGTGCTGTACGTCCAGGAGGGGCAGAGAAGGCGATTGGGGGGGACTGGTCTCGCCCATACGCCGGACGTGTTGGCACTGTACTTACATGTCTCGTTCTATGTGTTTATTTGTTCCCCCAGTGTGCATCCCTTGTTTTCTCCGGATGCAGTCAGAAACCACAGAAAGAGTCGGACGGTTCCCGACGACGCAACCCCGGGCACAGGTGAAAGCTTACAGGCAGGCAAAGGTTTGGAAATACACACATGAGTAAGGGGATTACTATTATCTCACATAATGTGAAAGGCTTTAATAGCCCATGGGAAACGCAAACTAGCCATGGCGGACTACAAAAAGACAGACCCCGACATAATTTTACTACAAGAGACACACTTCTCCAAATCCAGCTCCCCGAAATATATAGACTATAGATTTAAAACTTGGTTCTCAGCCTCAGCCAGTAAAAAAAAAGAGGGGTAGCCATACTACTTCATAACCGTTTGCCTTTTGCGGTTAAGACCATCAAAAAAGTCAACAACGGCCGATATCTGATTATCATCGGTGAAATACGAGGTCAACCGATCACATTGGCAAACGTATACGCCCGAGCGACGGTGCAGAGGCTTTCCTAGAGAAGTTCTTCTCCGTCCTCCAGAGGATAGCGCAGGGCTGCGTAGTACTCGGGGGCGACTTTAACCAGACACTGGATCCGATAATGGATAGATGCACCCCGAGCGGTCACACTAAATCGAAAGTCAGACAAACCTGGAACAGGGGGCTGAGAACCAATAATCTCCTAGATATATGGCGTGAACAACATCGACACGACAAAGGGTTTACATTCTACTCCCACCCACACGACAGATACAGTAGGATAGACTACCTCTTTGTGTCTAGCAGAATGGTTTCTCAGATCTCCCATTCGGGCATCCACGATATTTCGTGGTCAGATCATGCGCCGATAGAGCTGCGGTGCTCGGATTTCATACTTGACAGACCAGGAGCGAACTGGAAACTCAATGAAGTTTTACTAAAAATCCCCGAAATTTCACAAAAATGGGGGATAGAATCAGGGAATACTTTCAGGAGAATCTGGGAAGCGCAGCTTCACAAGCTACCCTATGGGAAGCCCATAAGGCAACTCTGAGAGGAGAGCTCATAGGGATAGCAAGCAGGCGGAAGAGGGAGAAGGACAAAAAAATTAATCAGTTACAAGCAGAATTGGCAGTCCTATCGACCCTACCTAAAGATAACAAAGATGCAAGGACCCTTAAGGAGTTGCTAGACACCAAAACTAAACTTAATATATTGCTGACCTCCCGTGCTGAGAAAGAGCTGACAAGCGGAAATTTTTTGAAAAAGCGAACAAGCCAGATACCCTACTTGCCAACAAATTACGAGACAGAAACCAAGTCTCCCAAATTCAGACAATTCGAACAGAGCAGGGGGATCTGACCTCTGACCCTAAAAAAATCGTAAATGAATTTAAAACATTATGAAACCCTATATGATGGAGCAAAGGTGGCACATACGCCAACCACAAAAGCCCGACTAAAGACGTTCTTAACAGAGGCTCAGTTACCAAAAGTGACCAGAGAGGAGAGGGACGCACTACAGGCAGACTTCACTATAGAGGAAATCCTAGAGGTAATGAAGTCACTGAAAGCAGCTAAGCCCCCGGGCCCTGATGGCTTTTCCAATCTCTATTATAAGAAATTCCGCACATTATTAGCTCCTCACCTCCTAAAACTGTGCAATTCCTTCATGGATGGTGCCCCCATCCCGGGCTCGATGCTCCAGGCATCTATCTCTGTGATCCACAAACAGGGAAAGGACCCAGCGGACTGTAAAAGCTATAGACCCATCTCATTGATAAACTCAGACACAAAAATCTTTTCCAAACTACTGGCTACCCGCCTTAACCAGGTGTTGCCCAAGTTGGTCCATCCCGATCAAGTAGGGTTCATATGTGGTCGATAAGCGGCAGATAACACCAGAAGGATTATAGATCTGATTGATTTGGCACAAAAAAAAACACATTCCGTCTATGGTGCTCAGTCTAGACGCAGAAAAAGCGTTCGACAGAATTGACTGGCCCTACTTGAGAGAGACGCTTGGGGAGTTCGGCCTGGGTGGGAGAATGTTGGAGGCAATTCTCGCTCTGTATCAAGGACCGACGGTGAAGGTCAGGCACCAGGGCTTCCCCTCGGTTGAATTCCTGATTAAGAGCGGCACCAGACAAGGCTGTCCTCTATCACCCCTCCTCTTTGCGCTATGCATTGAGCCCCTAGCGGCGCATATTCGCCTCAGCCCGAACATAGCAGGAATCCAAATTAGTGAACAGCCACACAAAGTAGCCCTGTACGCTGATGACGTGATACTAACATTATCACAGCCCCTCACCTCTCTGCCGAATGTCTTTCAATTACTGGGGGAATTTAACGCGATATCAGGGTTCAAAAGTAACCAGGCAAAATCAGAAACCCTGAATATCAACCTACCTAAAGTCACCGAAAAACTGATCATGGTGAACTTTGATTTTAAATGGCAAACCTCCTCTATTAACTACCTAGGGATAAATATCACAAAGCAATCGGGCACTGTGGACGGACGTTCACAGAGGTACACAATTAGGAGGCTTTATAATGTGAAATTATAATAGGCTTTATTGTGCCTGTTCCTTTTTATCAGGAAAATTATCCAAACACAGGGGGGGGTGGGGGAACAAAGCTTCCATTCACTTGGGAGTAATTCTAGTGAAAACACTATGCAACCAATTCACATCTCCCTAGTCAAGCATTTCTCCCCAGCCCCAAACATAGCATGAAAATAAGCAGATATAAGCAGTCTCTTAATAATGAAAGTCTTATCTGTTTATCAGCTGTAGAGTAAGCTTTTCTGCTCTCCTGGAACCGCACTGAGCGTGCACAGAAAATCAGCATCCAGGTTTAGAAGTCTTATTTGGGCCTTGTGTCTTGAAAGCAGCTCTGCTAACTTTTGGCAGAGCTCAAAACAAGTGTGTCTCCAAGTTCAGCTCAGGTGTCAGCTAAAGAGTTCTCACTTCCTGTTTCAAAAGATAGGCTTTCTAAGCCATCTAATTCAGGCAGGTGGTGTTTAGTAATTAACTACAAGAGGTTAACCACCACACTGCTGGATTAGAGGCACATTTGTGAACAGGGATAAGTCCCCTGTTACATACCTCCCCTGTTTGTGGGAAGCTCGGGCTTACCACGGCCAAAGCCCATCCTTCCACTCTCATTCGAGATCTTTCTGTGACTTGAATGAGAGTGGATGGAGGAAGAGAACCCTCTGTCCCGCTGGGATTGGAGCCCTTTCTCCAGTTTATTTTTGTCTCCTCCCGAAGATGCTTGAGATCAGCACTCCTCAGTCGCTCGAGGAGGACTTTTTCCAAGTAAGGTCTTTTTATCGCGTGCGCAGTCTTGAGATTTCTGTTGCGTTGGGCACTCCTCTTTTTGTAGACAAAGTGTATGGCAACAGTTGTAGAGCAGTTAGGTCTAGCCCTTGGAGTTTTCTGCTCTTGAAGTGGTTTTTCTGCAGCTTCTCCACACAACGGAGTCACCAGTTCAGCTTCTTCAGCCAAGGATTCTTCTGGCTTTGATTCTGCACTCCTACCTCTGTTTGTTGCCTGTTGGGCAGCTGTAGGTTTGGCTAGTGCTTTCTTTGGTGGCTCAAACTTCGTAATTTTGTTTTGAAGTTGCGTGGAGTCCCCAACTCTCACTGTACCCTTGTCCTTACGGGCATTAGTTACTGTGGGATACTGGTGCTTGGGCAGAGCCAATACCTTTTTCCGTATTGGAGGAATCTGTATCAGAGTCTCCTTCATATTCTGGAGCTCTGTAATTTTTGTCGTCAAGGTTGCCGCTGCGTCTGTTTTCTCCTTGGTGTACTGACTCAAGGGAATGGAACAGTCTCTCTGTCTCTCCAGCTCTTGCTCCAGTTTCTGAGCCTTCTCACGCTCCCTCTCATACAGAGTCACCTGGTATCGAAGCTCCGCTTCCAACGATGCTCTGAAGACATGCAGCGTGGCCTTTAGCTCCTCATACTGCTCTGTGGGGACGTACTGGGTATTCAGACGTTCCTGCAGCGCTTGTACCTCTTTAGCAGCCTGCAGCTTTTCTTCCTGCAGCGTTTGCAGCTTCTCCTCAGCATACTGGAGGTGTGTACGCAGACTTTGCAGTTGGTTCTGCAGTCGGTGCTCTGCGTCAAACTTTTCCTTGACTTCTTCTGTTAACTGAACATTTTCTTCTTTCAGTTTTAAGTTTTCTCTTTTTAATCTTGAATTTTCTCCTTTTTCAGTCTCTGTATTCTTCAGGGCCTCTTTGCAGTCCTCCCATTTACGCACATCTGCTTTGAGAATGACAATCTCCTGGAGTGAGACTTCCTTCTCTAGGTTGAGGGTCTGAAGTTCCTTCTGAGAAACTTTGAGATCTGTTTCAAGATTACCAATAGTTTCTTTAGCAATGTCCAGCTCCTCAGTGAGACTGTGTAGTTCCTTTCTGGAAACTTCCAGGTCTGTGCGGCAGCTGTTGGTCTCATGATGTGAGGCATCTAGTGCTCTGCGGAGTGTCTGAACCTCTTGCTGGAAGACTGTCATCTGCTTCAGTGCCTCCTCATACTTCCGCTTTAGCGTAGCCACCATTTTATCCGATTGGCTCTGCTTTTCCTCCATGGCGGAAATAGTAGCCTTTGCAGTATCTAGCTCAGTCTTGAGATCCTCCAATTCGGTCTTGGCCGCAGAGTAAATTGCGAGCACAGTCTTCTGTAGCTCAGCATTATTTTTTCTCTCCCTTTCCAATTCTTCACAGAGTAGATCACAGTCATGCCTGGCAGCTTGCAGTGCATCTTCAGGGCTGGTCAAGGGATCGTCACTCACTGGTTCCGGCTCCGCTTCCCTGGGATGGTTGGTTGAGGGTTCCTCACTGTTGGCACCGGACAGACACTTCTTTGGGGTACACGACTTCTGCCTTGGGCCCTCTGGATATTCGGTTAACCGTGGGACGAATTCTCCATTTTCTCTAGGCTGCAGGGCAACTCGGTCCCCCTTTTCCTCCACAGGATCTGCGGACGTGTCTGTTACTTCCACGGTAAGTGAAGAACCGCTTTTCTTTTTCCGCCTTTTTGATTTGGATGACACCGTCCCTTCAGGGATATTGGGGTCTCCATCTTCATTTGAAATTTTAGCAGCTTCATTATATACGCCAGGCTTTTCTTGCAGCTGCTTTAGCTGACAGAAATATTCAGTGATCCACTGCTCCCGCTCTGTCTCCTGCTGATCATATTCGTCATCAAAGGGAGCGGTCTTTTCTATTCGTGCCGAGTTCAGGCACCCCCACCATTCTTGGGGTGTTTTGTGGGTGTGACTCGGTTCGGGTTCCCCGTAAGAGATGTCTTCCTCTTTATTGGACTGGAAGGGCCACTCTTCCGTGGGGTAGGGTTCATTACAGGAACGCTGCATCTTGTCCTCCATTTTTAGGCTATCAGGTGTAATTTTCTTCCTGACCTCAGGAGGCACTATTGCAGCTGTTGCCACTGTATTTGCTAGAACCCCCAATTGTGGTCGTCCTACAGATGGGCATATTTTGCTTGTAGAGGTCGTAGCTCTCACAGGCATCTCTGTAGACTTTTCTTTCTTGGGTAATTTTTTTCAATATCAGCAGTACTGTGCATGCATTTTCTTTTATCAGGTATACAAGATGTGCAGTTGCTAGGTAAAAAAAAGTCTATTTGCTATACACCATTTACTTGCTACAGTAGGTGCAATCCCTCCGCTTCAGCAACAGAATTTGGTTTTCTGCCTGAGTTCAGTAATTTTCAGTCTCATCTTTGGGTATTATGGCATTCACACTTCACACTTTGGGTGTCTGTTTTGCTCCCAAGATAATAGGCATACTTTTTTTACTTGCAGAAAAAAAAACATTCTTTGCAGTGGACTCAACACTCAGCAATTGGCTTTGAAAAACCTTTTCCTTTATAGGGCAATTTTACACTCAGCATTTGTTTGCTAAAAATTCCCCAGCTTCAGCACAGTCTTGTATCAATTTTCACACTTTTCTGCATATACTCCATTCACAGCTGGTAGATCTACGCGGTGTGGCAACCTTTATTTGCAAAATCAGTACCACTCGTGGGTCACCATCTGTATTCACTGCTTCAGCGAAACTTTTGAAAAGAACAAACACCTATCCCTTTTAAGGGCTGACTCACTTCTTGAACCCTGACTATGGCTGTAAGGCAAAACCCCTATTTCAATGACCATATTACGCTATGTGATAGGCAAATAAAGTTTTAGCTGCTTCGGCAGTCTCTCTCCTCTTGGGATTGGGGCAAAGAGTCCATCTGTGGTTTTGTAAGTTTCAATGCAGTGTAAGTTTCAATGCAGTGTAAGTTTCAGTGGTGTGTCCCTTTAACTCTGATCTCTGCTGCATGAGTTTTTTTTTCCAGACTGTTTGAAGGCAAAAAGCATAAAAAAAAAATTCACATAAAAATCTCCGGTCCTTTTTAACTACAAGGACACCTCTTGTCCCACCTTGGACACCATATGTAGACGGACGTTCACAGAGGTACACAATTGGAGTCTTTATAATGTGAAATTATAATAGACATACAATACAATACAATAATAGGCTTTATTGTGCCTTTTCCTTTTCATCAGGAAATCATCCAAACACAGGGGGGAACAAAGCTTCTATTCACTTGGGAGTATCTCTAGTGAAAATACCATGCAATTAATTTACAACTCCCTAAGTCCCAGGACAAACTTGAAAACGAGAGGTAACTCTCAATGTATTACTTCCTGGTAAAATATTTTATAAATAAATAAATAAATAAGTCAAGAATGTCTCGCAGCCCCAAAACATATAGCATGAAAATAAGCAGATATAAGCAGTCTCTTAATAATGAAAGTCTTATCTGTTAGCTTCTGTTGAGTAAGCTTCTCTGCTCTCCTGGAACTGCACCCGTGCGTGCACAGAAAATATCAGCATCCAGGTTTAGAAGTCTTATTTGGTGTATTGCAATCAGCTATGCTGGGCAGAGCTCAAGACATGTGCTGTCTCCAAAGGTAAGCTCTCAATCAGAGCTAAGGAGTCACTTCCTGTCCCAAAGGCAGGTTTTTGTAAGCAATGTAATCAGGCAGGTGGTGTTTAGTAATTAACTACCACACTGCTAGATTAAAGGCACATTACTGAACAGGGATAAGTCCCCTGTTACACTCCCCTGCCTCACACTCAGTGCCAGTCAGTGTCTTTACTCACTGAGCCGCTCCTTCTCCCAGGCTCCCCTGCTTCACACTCAGTGCCAGTCAGTGTCTTTACTCACTGAGCCGCTCCTTCTCCCAGGTTCCCCTGCCTCACACTCAGTGCCAGTCAGTGTCTTTACTCAAGGAGCCGAACCTTCTCCCAGGTTCCCCTGCCTCACACTCAGTGCCAGTCAGTGTCTTTACTCACTGAGCCGCTCCTTCTCCCAGGTTCCCCTGCTTCACACTCAGTGCCAGTCAGTGTCTTTACTCACTGAGCTGCTCCTTCTCCCAGGCTCCCCTGCTTCACACTCAGTGCCAGTCAGTGTCTTTACTCACTTAGCCGCTCCTTCTCCCAGGCTCCCCTGCTTCACACTCAGTGCCAGTCAGTGTCTTTACTCACTGAGCCGCTCCTTCTCCCAGGTTCCCCTGCTTCACACTCAGTGCCAGTCAGTGTCTCACGGAGCTGCTCCTTCTCCCAGGATCCCCTGCTTCACACTCAGTGCCAGTCAGTGTCTCACTGAGCCGCTCCTTCTCCCAGGCTCTACTGCTTCACACTCAGTGCCAGTCAGTGTCCTAACTCACTGAGCCGCTCCTTCTCCCAGGTTCCCCTGCTTCACACTCAGTGCCAGTCAGTGTCTCACGGAGCTGCTCCTTCTCCCAGGATCCCCTGCTTCACACTCAGTGCCAGTCAGTGTCGTTACTCACTGAGCCGCTCCTTCTCACATGGCTCCCCTGCTTCACACTCAGTGCCAGTCAGTGTCTTTACTCGCTGAGCCGCTCCTTCTCCCAGACTCCCCTGCTTCACACTCAGTGCCAGTCAGTGTCTTTACTCACTGAGCCGCTCCTTCTCCCAGGTTCCCCTGCTTCACACTTAGTGCCAGTCACTGTCTCACTGAGCTTCTCCTTCTCCCAGACTCCCCTGCTTCACACTCAGTGCCAGTCAGTGTCTGTACTCACTGAGCTGCTCCTTCTCCCTGGTTCCCCTGCTTCACACTCAGTGCCAGTCAGTGTCTTTACTCACTGAGCCACTCCTTCTCCCAGGTTCCCCTGCTTCACACTCAGTGCCAGTCAGTGTCTGTACTCACTGAGCCGCTCCTTCTCCCAGGTTCCCCTGCTTCACATACAGTGCCAGTCAGTGTCTTTACTCACTGAGCTGCTCCTTCTCCCAGGTTCCCCTGCTTCACACTCAGTGCCAGTCAGTGTCTTTACTCACTGAGCCACTCCTCCCAGGCTCCCCTGCTTCACACTCAGTGCCAGTCAGTGTCTTTACTCACTGAGCCGCTCCCTCTCCCAGGTTCCCCTACTTCACACTCAGTGCCAGTCAGTGTCTTTACTCGCTGAGCCGCTCCTTCTCCCAGGATCCCCTGCTTCACACTCAGTGCCAGTCAGTGTCTTTACTCACTGAGCCGCTCCTTCTCCCAGGTTCCCCTGCTTCACACTCGGTGCCAGTCAGTGTCTTTACTCACTGAGCCACTCCTCCCAGGCTCCCCTGCTTCACACTCAGTGCCAGTCAGTGTCTTTACTCACTGAGCCGCTCCCTCTCCCAGGTTCCCCTACTTCACACTCAGTGCCAGTCAGTGTCTTTACTCGCTGAGCCGCTCCTTCTCCCAGGATCCCCTGCTTCACACTCAGTGCCAGTCAGTGTCTTTACTCACTGAGCCGCTCCTTCTCCCAGGTTCCCCTGCTTCACACTCAGTGCCAGTCAGTGTCTTTACTCACTGAGCCGCTGCTTCTCCGAGGTTCCCCTGCTTCACACTCAGTGCCAGTCAGTGTCTTTACTCGCTGAGCCGCTCCTTCTCCCAGGTTCCCCTGCTTCACACTAAGTGCCAGTCAGTGTCTTTACTCACTGAGCCGCTCCTTCTCCCAGGTTCCCCTGCCTCACACTCAGTGCCAGTCAGTGTCTTTACTCACTGAGCCGCTCCTTCTCCCAGGTTCCCCTGCCTCACACTCAGTGCCAGTCAGTGTCTTTACTCGCTGAGCCGCTGCTGCTCCCAGGTTCCCCTGCCTCACACTCAGTGCCAGTCAGTGTCTTTACTCACTGAGCCGCTCCTTCTCCCAGGTTCCCCTGCTTCACACTCAGTGCCAGTCAGTGTCTTTACTCGCTGAGCCGCTGCTGCTCCCAGGTTCCCCTGCCTCACACTCAGTGCCAGTCAGTGTCTTTACTCACTGAGCCGCTCCTTCTCCCAGGTTCCCCTGCCTCACACTCAGTGCCAGTCAGTGTCTTTACTCACTGAGCCGCTCCTTCTCCCAGGTTCCCCTGCCTCACACTCAGTGCCAGTCAGTGTCTTTACTCACTGAGCCACTCCTTCTCCCAGGTTCCCCTGCCTCACACTCAGTGCCAGTCAGTGTCTTTACTCGCTGAGCCGCTGCTGCTCCCAGGTTCCCCTGCCTCACACTCAGTGCCAGTCAGTGTCTTTACTCACTGAGCCGCTCCTTCTCCCAGGTTCCCCTGCCTCACACTCAGTGCCAGTCAGTGTCTTTACTCACTGAGCCGCTCCTTCTCCCAGGTTCCCCTGCCTCACACTCAGTGCCAGTCAGTGTCTTTACTCACTGAGCCACTCCTTCTCCCAGGTTCCCCTGCCTCACACTCAGTGCCAGTCAGTGTCTTTACTCGCTGAGCCGCTGCTGCTCCCAGGTTCCCCTGCCTCACACTCAGTGCCAGTCAGTGTCTTTACTCACTGAGCCGCTCCTTCTCCCAGGTTCCCCTGCCTCACACTCAGTGCCAGTCAGTGTCTTTACTCACTGAGCCGCTCCCTCTCCCAGGTTCCCCTGCTTCACACTCAGTGCCAGTCAGTGTCTTTACTCACGGAGCCGCTCCTTCTCCCAGGCTCCCCTGCTTCACACTCAGTGCCAGTCAGTGTCTTTACTCACAGAGCCGCTCCTTCTCCCAGGTTCCCCTGCTTCACACTCAGTGCCAGTCAGTGTCTTTACTCACTGAGCCACTCCTTCTCCCAGGTTCCCCTGCTTCACACTCAGTGCCAGTCAGTGTCTTTACTCACTGAGCCGCTCCTTCTCCCAGGTTCCCCTGCTTCAAACTCAGTACCAGTCAGTGTCTTTACTCGCTGAGCCGCTCCTTCTCCCAGGATCCCCTGCTTCACACTCAGTGCCAGTCAGTGTCTTTACTCACTGAGCCGCTCCTTCTCCCAGGTTCCCCTGCTTCCCACTCAGTGCCAGTCAGTGTCTGTACTCACTGAGCCGCTCCTTCTCCCAGGATCCCCTGCTTCACACTCAGTGCCAGTCAGTGTCTTTACTCACTGAGCCGCTCCTTCTCCCAGGCTCCCCTGCTTCACACTCAGTGCCAGTCAGTGTCTTTACTCACTGAGCCGCTCCTTCTCCCAGGTTCCCCTGCTTCACACTCAGTGCCAGTCAGTGTCTTTACTCACTGAGTTGCTCCTTCTCCCAGGTTCCCCTGCTTCACACTCAGTGCCAGTCAGTGTCTTTACTCACTGAGCCGCTCCTTCTCCCAGGATCCCCTGCTTCACATTCAGTGCCAGTCAGTGTCTTTACTCACTGAGCCGCTCCTTCTCCCAGGCTCCCCTGCTTTACACTCGGTGCCAGTCAGTGTCTTTACTCACTGAGACGCTCCTTCTCCCAGACTCCCCTGCTTCACACTCAGTGCCAGTCAGTGTCTTTACTCACTGAGCCGCTCCTTCTCCCAGGTTCCCCTGCTTCACACTCAGTGCCAGTCAGTGTCTGTACTCACTGAGCCGCTCCTTCTCCCAGGTTCCCCTGCCTCACACTCAGTGCCAGTCAGTGTCTTTACTCACTGAGCCGCTCCTTCTCCCAGGTTCCCCTGCTTCACACTCAGTGCCAGTCAGTGTCTTTACTCACTGAGCCGCTCCTTCTCCCAGGTTCCCCTGCTTCACACTCAGTGCCAGGCAGTGTCCTTACTCACTGAGCCGCTCCTTCTCCCAGGTTCCCCTGCTTCACACTCAGTGCCAGTCAGTGTCTTTACTCACTGAGCCGCTGCTGCTCCCAGGTTCCCCTGCCTCACACTCAGTGCCAGTCAGTGTCTTTACTCACTGAGCCGCTTCTTCTTCCAGGCTCCCCTGCTTCACACTCAGTGCCAGTCAGTGTCTTTACTCACTGAGCCGCTTCTTCTTCCAGGCTCCCCTGCTTCACACTCAGTGCCAGTCAGTGTCTTTACTCACTGAGCCGCTCCTTCTCCCTGGTTCCCCTGCTTCACACTCAGTGCCAGTCAGTGTCTTTACTCACTGAGCCGCTCCTTCTCCCAGGCTCCCCTGCTTCACACTCAGTGCCAGTCAGTGTCTTTACTCACTGACCCGCTCCTTCTCCCTGGTTCCCCTGCTTCACACTCAGTGCCAGTCAGTGTCTTTACTCACTGAGCCGCTCCTTCTCCCAGGCTCCCCTGCTTCACACTCAGTGCCAGTCAGTGTCGTTACTCACTGAGCCGCTCCTTCTCCCAGGTTCCCCTGCTTCACACTCAGTGCCAGTCAGTGTCTTTACTCACTGAGCCGCTCCTTCTCCCAGGTTCCCCTGCCTCACACTCAGTGCCAGTCAGTGTCTTTACTCACTGAGCCGCTCCTTCTCCCAGGTTCCCCTGCTTCACACTCAGTGCCAGTCAGTGTCTTTACTCACTGAGCCGCTCCCTTTCCCAGGTTCCCCTGCCTCACACTCAGTGCCAGTCAGTGTCTTTACTCACTGAGCCGCACCTTCTCCCAGGTTCCCCTGCCTCACACTCAGTGCCAGTCAGTGTCTTTACTCACTGAGCCACTCCTTCTCCCAGGTTCCCCTGCTTCACACTCAGTGCCAGTCAGTGTCTTTACTCACTGAGCCGCTCCTTCTCCCAGGTTCCCCTGCTTCACACTCAGTGCCAGTCAGTGTCTTTACTCACTGAGCCGCTCCTTCTCCCAGGCTCCCCTGCTTCACACTCAGTGCCAGTCAGTATCTTTACTCACTGAGCCGCTCCTTCTCCCAGGTTCCCCTGCTTCACACTCAGTGCCAGTCAGTGTCTTTACTCACTGAGCCGCTCCTTCTCCCAGGTTCCCCTGCTTCACACTCAGTGCCAGTCAGTGTCTTTACTCACTGAGCCGCTCCTTCTCCCAGGTTCCCCTGCCTCACACTCAGTGCCAGTCAGTGTCTTTACTCACTGAGCCGCTCCTTCTCCCAGGTTCCCCTGCTTCACACTCAGTGCCAGTCAGTGTCTTTACTCACTGAGCCGCTCCCTCTCCCAGGTTCCCCTGCCTCACACTCAGTGCCAGTCAGTGTCTTTACTCACTGAGCCGCACCTTCTCCCAGGTTCCCCTGCCTCACACTCAGTGCCAGTCAGTGTCTTTACTCACTGAGCCGCTGCTGCTCCCAGGTTCCCCTGCCTCACACTCAGTGCCAGTCAGTGTCTTTACTCACTGAGCCGCTTCTTCTTCCAGGCTCCCCTGCTTCACACTCAGTGCCAGTCAGTGTCTTTACTCACTGAGCCGCTCCTTCTCCCTGGTTCCCCTGCTTCACACTCAGTGCCAGTCAGTGTCTTTACTCACTGAGCCGCTCCTTCTCCCAGGCTCCCCTGCTTCACACTCAGTGCCAGTCAGTGTCTTTACTCACTGACCCGCTCCTTCTCCCTGGTTCCCCTGCTTCACACTCAGTGCCAGTCAGTGTCTTTACTCACTGAGCCGCTCCTTCTCCCAGGCTCCCCTGCTTCACACTCAGTGCCAGTCAGTGTCGTTACTCACTGAGCCGCTCCTTCTCCCAGGTTCCCCTGCTTCACACTCAGTGCCAGTCAGTGTCTTTACTCACTGAGCCGCTCCTTCTCCCAGGTTCCCCTGCCTCACACTCAGTGCCAGTCAGTGTCTTTACTCACTGAGCCGCTCCTTCTCCCAGGTTCCCCTGCTTCACACTCAGTGCCAGTCAGTGTCTTTACTCACTGAGCCGCTCCCTCTCCCAGGTTCCCCTGCCTCACACTCAGTGCCAGTCAGTGTCTTTACTCACTGAGCCGCACCTTCTCCCAGGTTCCCCTGCCTCACACTCAGTGCCAGTCAGTGTCTGTACTCACTGAGCCGCTCCTTCTCCCAGGTTCCCCTGCTTCACACTCAGTGCCAGTCAGTGTCTTTACTCACTGAGCCGCTCCTTCTCCCAGGTTCCCCTGCTTCACACTCAGTGCCAGTCAGTGTCTTTACTCACTGAGCCGCTCCTTCTCCCAGGCTCCCCTGCTTCACACTCAGTGCCAGTCAGTATCTTTACTCACTGAGCCGCTCCTTCTCCCAGGTTCCCCTGCTTCACACTCGGTGCCAGTCAGTGTCGTTACTCACTGAGCCGCTCCTTCTCCCAGGTTCCCCTGCTTCACACTCAGTGCCAGTCAGTGTCTTTACTCACTGAGCCGCTCCTTCTCCCAGGTTCCCCTGCTTCACACTCAGTGCCAGTCAGTGTCTTTACTCACTGAGCCGCTCCTTCTCCCAGGTTCCCCTGCCTCACACTCAGTGCCAGTCAGTGTCTTTACTCACTGAGCCGCTCCTTCTCCCAGGTTCCCCTGCTTCACACTCAGTGCCAGTCAGTGTCTTTACTCACTGAGCCGCTCCCTCTCCCAGGTTCCCCTGCCTCACACTCAGTGCCAGTCAGTGTCTTTACTCACTGAGCCGCACCTTCTCCCAGGTTCCCCTGCCTCACACTCAGTGCCAGTCAGTGTCTTTACTCACTGAGCCGCACCTTCTCCCAGGTTCCCCTGCCTCACACTCAGTGCCAGTCAGTGTCTTTACTCACTGAGCCGCTGCTGCTCCCAGGTTCCCCTGCCTCACACTCAGTGCCAGTCAGTGTCTTTACTCACTGAGCCGCTTCTTCTTCCAGGCTCCCCTGCTTCACACTCAGTGCCAGTCAGTGTCTTTACTCACTGAGCCGCTCCTTCTCCCAGGTTCCCCTGCCTCACACTCAGTGCCAGTCAGTGTCTTTACTCACTGAGCCGCACCTTCTCCCAGGTTCCCCTGCCTCACACTCAGTGCCAGTCAGTGTCTTTACTCACTGAGCCGCTGCTGCTCCCAGGTTCCCCTGCCTCACACTCAGTGCCAGTCAGTGTCTTTACTCACTGAGCCGCTTCTTCTTCCAGGCTCCCCTGCTTCACACTCAGTGCCAGTCAGTGTCTTTACTCACTGAGCCGCTCCTTCTCCCTGGTTCCCCTGCTTCACACTCAGTGCCAGTCAGTGTCTTTACTCACTGAGCCGCTCCTTCTCCCAGGCTCCCCTGCTTCACACTCAGTGCCAGTCAGTGTCTTTACTCACTGACCCGCTCCTTCTCCCTGGTTCCCCTGCTTCACACTCAGTGCCAGTCAGTGTCTTTACTCACTGAGCCGCTCCTTCTCCCAGGCTCCCCTGCTTCACACTCAGTGCCAGTCAGTGTCGTTACTCACTGAGCCGCTCCTTCTCCCAGGTTCCCCTGCTTCACACTCAGTGCCAGTCAGTGTCTTTACTCACTGAGCCGCTCCTTCTCCCAGGTTCCCCTGCCTCACACTCAGTGCCAGTCAGTGTCTTTACTCACTGAGCCGCTCCTTCTCCCAGGTTCCCCTGCTTCACACTCAGTGCCAGTCAGTGTCTTTACTCACTGAGCCGCTCCCTCTCCCAGGTTCCCCTGCCTCACACTCAGTGCCAGTCAGTGTCTTTACTCACTGAGCCGCACCTTCTCCCAGGTTCCCCTGCCTCACACTCAGTGCCAGTCAGTGTCTGTACTCACTGAGCCGCTCCTTCTCCCAGGTTCCCCTGCTTCACACTCAGTGCCAGTCAGTGTCTTTACTCACTGAGCCGCTCCTTCTCCCAGGTTCCCCTGCTTCACACTCAGTGCCAGTCAGTGTCTTTACTCACTGAGCCGCTCCTTCTCCCAGGCTCCCCTGCTTCACACTCAGTGCCAGTCAGTATCTTTACTCACTGAGCCGCTCCTTCTCCCAGGTTCCCCTGCTTCACACTCGGTGCCAGTCAGTGTCGTTACTCACTGAGCCGCTCCTTCTCCCAGGTTCCCCTGCTTCACACTCAGTGCCAGTCAGTGTCTTTACTCACTGAGCCGCTCCTTCTCCCAGGTTCCCCTGCTTCACACTCAGTGCCAGTCAGTGTCTTTACTCACTGAGCCGCTCCTTCTCCCAGGTTCCCCTGCCTCACACTCAGTGCCAGTCAGTGTCTTTACTCACTGAGCCGCTCCTTCTCCCAGGTTCCCCTGCTTCACACTCAGTGCCAGTCAGTGTCTTTACTCACTGAGCCGCTCCCTCTCCCAGGTTCCCCTGCCTCACACTCAGTGCCAGTCAGTGTCTTTACTCACTGAGCCGCACCTTCTCCCAGGTTCCCCTGCCTCACACTCAGTGCCAGTCAGTGTCTTTACTCACTGAGCCACTCCTTCTCCCAGGTTCCCCTGCTTCACACTCAGTGCCAGTCAGTGTCTTTACTCACTGAGCCGCTCCTTCTCCCAGGTTCCCCTGCTTCACACTCAGTGCCAGTCAGTGTCTTTACTCACTGAGCCGCTCCTTCTCCCAGGCTCCCCTGCTTCACACTCAGTGCCAGTCAGTATCTTTACTCACTGAGCCGCTCCTTCTCCCAGGTTCCCCTGCTTCACACTCAGTGCCAGTCAGTGTCTTTACTCACTGAGCCACTCCTTCTCCCAGGTTCCCCTGCTTCACACTCAGTGCCAGTCAGTGTCTTTACTCACTGAGCCGCTCCCTCTCCCAGGTTCCCCTGCCTCACACTCAGTGCCAGTCAGTGTCTTTACTCACTGAGCGCTCCTTCTCCCAGGTTCCCCTGCCTCACACTCAGTGCCAGTCAGTGTCTTTACTCACTGAGCCGCTCCTTCTCCCAGGTTCCCCTGCTTCACACTCAGTGCCAGTCAGTGTCTTTACTCACTGAGCCGCTCCCTTTCCCAGGTTCCCCTGCCTCACACTCAGTGCCAGTCAGTGTCTTTACTCACTGAGCCGCACCTTCTCCCAGGTTCCCCTGCCTCACACTCAGTGCCAGTCAGTGTCTTTACTCACTGAGCCACTCCTTCTCCCAGGTTCCCCTGCTTCACACTCAGTGCCAGTCAGTGTCTTTACTCACTGAGCCGCTCCTTCTCCCAGGTTCCCCTGCTTCACACTCAGTGCCAGTCAGTGTCTTTACTCACTGAGCCGCTCCTTCTCCCAGGCTCCCCTGCTTCACACTCAGTGCCAGTCAGTATCTTTACTCACTGAGCCGCTCCTTCTCCCAGGTTCCCCTGCTTCACACTCAGTGCCAGTCAGTGTCTTTACTCACTGAGCCGCTCCTTCTCCCAGGTTCCCCTGCTTCACACTCAGTGCCAGTCAGTGTCTTTACTCACTGAGCCGCTCCTTCTCCCAGGTTCCCCTGCCTCACACTCAGTGCCAGTCAGTGTCTTTACTCACTGAGCCGCTCCTTCTCCCAGGTTCCCCTGCTTCACACTCAGTGCCAGTCAGTGTCTTTACTCACTGAGCCGCTCCCTCTCCCAGGTTCCCCTGCCTCACACTCAGTGCCAGTCAGTGTCTTTACTCACTGAGCCGCACCTTCTCCCAGGTTCCCCTGCCTCACACTCAGTGCCAGTCAGTGTCTTTACTCACTGAGCCGCTGCTGCTCCCAGGTTCCCCTGCCTCACACTCAGTGCCAGTCAGTGTCTTTACTCACTGAGCCGCTTCTTCTTCCAGGCTCCCCTGCTTCACACTCAGTGCCAGTCAGTGTCTTTACTCACTGAGCCGCTCCTTCTCCCTGGTTCCCCTGCTTCACACTCAGTGCCAGTCAGTGTCTTTACTCACTGAGCCGCTCCTTCTCCCAGGCTCCCCTGCTTCACACTCAGTGCCAGTCAGTGTCTTTACTCACTGACCCGCTCCTTCTCCCTGGTTCCCCTGCTTCACACTCAGTGCCAGTCAGTGTCTTTACTCACTGAGCCGCTCCTTCTCCCAGGCTCCCCTGCTTCACACTCAGTGCCAGTCAGTGTCGTTACTCACTGAGCCGCTCCTTCTCCCAGGTTCCCCTGCTTCACACTCAGTGCCAGTCAGTGTCTTTACTCACTGAGCCGCTCCTTCTCCCAGGTTCCCCTGCCTCACACTCAGTGCCAGTCAGTGTCTTTACTCACTGAGCCGCTCCTTCTCCCAGGTTCCCCTGCTTCACACTCAGTGCCAGTCAGTGTCTTTACTCACTGAGCCGCTCCCTCTCCCAGGTTCCCCTGCCTCACACTCAGTGCCAGTCAGTGTCTTTACTCACTGAGCCGCACCTTCTCCCAGGTTCCCCTGCCTCACACTCAGTGCCAGTCAGTGTCTGTACTCACTGAGCCGCTCCTTCTCCCAGGTTCCCCTGCTTCACACTCAGTGCCAGTCAGTGTCTTTACTCACTGAGCCGCTCCTTCTCCCAGGTTCCCCTGCTTCACACTCAGTGCCAGTCAGTGTCTTTACTCACTGAGCCGCTCCTTCTCCCAGGCTCCCCTGCTTCACACTCAGTGCCAGTCAGTATCTTTACTCACTGAGCCGCTCCTTCTCCCAGGTTCCCCTGCTTCACACTCGGTGCCAGTCAGTGTCGTTACTCACTGAGCCGCTCCTTCTCCCAGGTTCCCCTGCTTCACACTCAGTGCCAGTCAGTGTCTTTACTCACTGAGCCGCTCCTTCTCCCAGGTTCCCCTGCTTCACACTCAGTGCCAGTCAGTGTCTTTACTCACTGAGCCGCTCCTTCTCCCAGGTTCCCCTGCCTCACACTCAGTGCCAGTCAGTGTCTTTACTCACTGAGCCGCTCCTTCTCCCAGGTTCCCCTGCTTCACACTCAGTGCCAGTCAGTGTCTTTACTCACTGAGCCGCTCCCTCTCCCAGGTTCCCCTGCCTCACACTCAGTGCCAGTCAGTGTCTTTACTCACTGAGCCGCACCTTCTCCCAGGTTCCCCTGCCTCACACTCAGTGCCAGTCAGTGTCTTTACTCACTGAGCCGCACCTTCTCCCAGGTTCCCCTGCCTCACACTCAGTGCCAGTCAGTGTCTTTACTCACTGAGCCGCTGCTGCTCCCAGGTTCCCCTGCCTCACACTCAGTGCCAGTCAGTGTCTTTACTCACTGAGCCGCTTCTTCTTCCAGGCTCCCCTGCTTCACACTCAGTGCCAGTCAGTGTCTTTACTCACTGAGCCGCTCCTTCTCCCAGGTTCCCCTGCCTCACACTCAGTGCCAGTCAGTGTCTTTACTCACTGAGCCGCACCTTCTCCCAGGTTCCCCTGCCTCACACTCAGTGCCAGTCAGTGTCTTTACTCACTGAGCCGCTGCTGCTCCCAGGTTCCCCTGCCTCACACTCAGTGCCAGTCAGTGTCTTTACTCACTGAGCCGCTTCTTCTTCCAGGCTCCCCTGCTTCACACTCAGTGCCAGTCAGTGTCTTTACTCACTGAGCCGCTCCTTCTCCCTGGTTCCCCTGCTTCACACTCAGTGCCAGTCAGTGTCTTTACTCACTGAGCCGCTCCTTCTCCCAGGCTCCCCTGCTTCACACTCAGTGCCAGTCAGTGTCTTTACTCACTGACCCGCTCCTTCTCCCTGGTTCCCCTGCTTCACACTCAGTGCCAGTCAGTGTCTTTACTCACTGAGCCGCTCCTTCTCCCAGGCTCCCCTGCTTCACACTCAGTGCCAGTCAGTGTCGTTACTCACTGAGCCGCTCCTTCTCCCAGGTTCCCCTGCTTCACACTCAGTGCCAGTCAGTGTCTTTACTCACTGAGCCGCTCCTTCTCCCAGGTTCCCCTGCCTCACACTCAGTGCCAGTCAGTGTCTTTACTCACTGAGCCGCTCCTTCTCCCAGGTTCCCCTGCTTCACACTCAGTGCCAGTCAGTGTCTTTACTCACTGAGCCGCTCCCTCTCCCAGGTTCCCCTGCCTCACACTCAGTGCCAGTCAGTGTCTTTACTCACTGAGCCGCACCTTCTCCCAGGTTCCCCTGCCTCACACTCAGTGCCAGTCAGTGTCTGTACTCACTGAGCCGCTCCTTCTCCCAGGTTCCCCTGCTTCACACTCAGTGCCAGTCAGTGTCTTTACTCACTGAGCCGCTCCTTCTCCCAGGTTCCCCTGCTTCACACTCAGTGCCAGTCAGTGTCTTTACTCACTGAGCCGCTCCTTCTCCCAGGCTCCCCTGCTTCACACTCAGTGCCAGTCAGTATCTTTACTCACTGAGCCGCTCCTTCTCCCAGGTTCCCCTGCTTCACACTCGGTGCCAGTCAGTGTCGTTACTCACTGAGCCGCTCCTTCTCCCAGGTTCCCCTGCTTCACACTCAGTGCCAGTCAGTGTCTTTACTCACTGAGCCGCTCCTTCTCCCAGGTTCCCCTGCTTCACACTCAGTGCCAGTCAGTGTCTTTACTCACTGAGCCGCTCCTTCTCCCAGGTTCCCCTGCCTCACACTCAGTGCCAGTCAGTGTCTTTACTCACTGAGCCGCTCCTTCTCCCAGGTTCCCCTGCTTCACACTCAGTGCCAGTCAGTGTCTTTACTCACTGAGCCGCTCCCTCTCCCAGGTTCCCCTGCCTCACACTCAGTGCCAGTCAGTGTCTTTACTCACTGAGCCGCACCTTCTCCCAGGTTCCCCTGCCTCACACTCAGTGCCAGTCAGTGTCTTTACTCACTGAGCCACTCCTTCTCCCAGGTTCCCCTGCTTCACACTCAGTGCCAGTCAGTGTCTTTACTCACTGAGCCGCTCCTTCTCCCAGGTTCCCCTGCTTCACACTCAGTGCCAGTCAGTGTCTTTACTCACTGAGCCGCTCCTTCTCCCAGGCTCCCCTGCTTCACACTCAGTGCCAGTCAGTATCTTTACTCACTGAGCCGCTCCTTCTCCCAGGTTCCCCTGCTTCACACTCAGTGCCAGTCAGTGTCTTTACTCACTGAGCCACTCCTTCTCCCAGGTTCCCCTGCTTCACACTCAGTGCCAGTCAGTGTCTTTACTCACTGAGCCGCTCCCTCTCCCAGGTTCCCCTGCCTCACACTCAGTGCCAGTCAGTGTCTTTACTCACTGAGCGCTCCTTCTCCCAGGTTCCCCTGCCTCACACTCAGTGCCAGTCAGTGTCTTTACTCACTGAGCCGCTCCTTCTCCCAGGTTCCCCTGCTTCACACTCAGTGCCAGTCAGTGTCTTTACTCACTGAGCCGCTCCTTCTCCCAGGCTCCCCTGCTTCACACTCAGTGCCAGTCAGTATCTTTACTCACTGAGCCGCTCCTTCTCCCAGGTTCCCCTGCTTCACACTCGGTGCCAGTCAGTATCTTTACTCACTGAGCCGCTCCTTCTCCCAGGATCCCCTGCTTCACCCTCAGTGCCAGTCAGTATCTTTACTCACTGAGCCGCTGCTTCTCCCAGGCTCCCCTGCTTCACACTCAGTGCCAGTCAGTGTCTTTACTCACTGAGCCGCTCCTTCTCCCAGGTTCCCCTGCTTCACACTCAATGCCAGTCAGTGTCTTTACTCACTGAGCCGCTCCTTCTCCACGTCTCCTCTATAATTTGGCACTTGCTCCATGAGACTCCAGAAGGGGAGGGTACAAGGTCTGTACTATGATTGGCTGTACACAGACCCTGAGTCACCACCACGTCTGTCACTCAGAGAGTCAGCATGAGGGGGGGGGGGGGGGGTCAATGCCCCTAGGATAGTCTGCCACAGCCTGTTGCTATCAGGGCTTACGTGACCGGAGGCAGAGAGGCAGTCTGGCCAGCCATGCTACAGTCTCCCCTGGGTGGAAAATGCCATGATCTCACTGGAATGAATGTGATGCCCCATCCATCACTCAGGGGCCTGCAAGATAATAACAGGTTACTCATATGATGGTGCAACATGACCAGAAGACATATACGGACCACAGGGACCCAAATGAACCACTGATTACAGCGATGATATACTTCTTCTTCCAACATCAAGAATAGGGGTTACTACTTGTAATATTGGGATCAGGCTTTTTGATTACCCATCCCTCAAAATCCTTTAGCCACACAAAATATACCTTAGGGGCACCAGCCTCCTGTCGGACTTCTACCCGGTCCATAAAAATACAGGTCCCTATCATGCATCCCGCCATGAGGGTACATCTGAGAGACCCGGTGATGAGATAAGCCAGCACGGCTTGCTTGGCCGATCATGCCTGTTCTCCTCTGTCTCCTGCATGATCGGCCCGGGTACATACGGGAAATCGCACCCATGAGACTGACGGTGCCGCTTTCTTATTGCCCGGTCAGCTCGGCTAAGCCTTAGTATCCATGTCCAGCTCCCTGGTGTAGCATGGAGGGCCCTCAGGGACTCGTACTCCCAAATGTATTTCTCCTGCCCGCTGATGGACGGCTTCAGCTGTATCCTCTGGGGAGGAGGGGCCTTTGTAATGGGCAATAGGTATATACAGCAAAGCATCTCGACGTCCAGCTTAGGGTACAAGGTATTATTTTGCTTTTGGAATATAAGAGCCCCACGCAGTCACTGCTTGTACCCCACAGGAAAGGGGGTGGGGGAGGCAGTCTGCTGGCGCTCTGTGAGCAGTGCCAGGGAACGCTGCCCCGCGTCGCTCACAGGGAGCCCCACGCAGTCACTGCTTGTACCCCACAGGAAAGGGGGTGGGGGCGGCAGTCTGCTGGCGGTCTGTGAGCAGTGCCAGGGAACGCTGCCCAGCGTCGCTCACAGGGAGCCCCACGCAGTCACTGCTTGTACCCCACAGGAAAGGGGGTGGGGGCGGCAGTCTGCTGGCGCTCTGTGAGCAGTGCCAGGGAACGCTGCCCCGCGTCGCTCACAGGGAGCCCCACGCAGTCACTGCTTGTACCCCACAGGAAAGGGGGTGGGGGAGGCAGTCTGCTGGCGGTCTGTGAGCAGTGCCAGGGAACGCTGCCCAGCGTCGCTCACAGGGAGCCCCCCGCAGTCACTGCTTGTACCCCACAGGAAAGGGGGTGGGGGCGGCAGTCTGCTGGCGCTCTGTGAGCAGTGCCAGGGAGCGCTGCCCAGCGTCGCTCACAGGGAGCCCCACGCAGTCACTGCTTGTACCCCACAGGAAAGGGGGTGGGGGCGGCAGTCTGCTGGCGCTCTGTGAGCAGTGCCGGGGAACGCTGCCCCGCGTCGCTCACAGGGAGCCCCACGCAGTCACTGCTTGTACCCCACAGGAAAGGGGGTGGGGGCGGCAGTCTGCTGGCGCTCTGTGAGCAGTGCCAGGGAACGCTGCCCCGCGTCGCTCACAGGGAGCCCCCCGCAGTCACTGCTTGTACCCCACAGGAAAGGGGGTGGGGGCGGCAGTCTGCTGGCGCTCTGTGAGCAGTGCCAGGGAACGCTGCCCCGCGTCGCTCACAGGGAGCCCCCCGCAGTCACTGCTTGTACCCCACAGGAAAGGGGGTGGGGGCGGCAGTCTGCTGGCGCTCTGTGAGCAGTGCCAGGGAACGCTGCCCCGCGTCGCTCACAGGGAGCCCCACGCAGTCACTGCTTGTACCCCACAGGAAAGGGGGTGGGGGCGGCAGTCTGCTGGCGCTCTGTGAGCAGTGCCAGGGAGCGCTGCCCCGCGTCGCTCACAGGGAGCCCCCCGCAGTCACTGCTTGTACCCCACAGGAAAGGGGGTGGGGGCGGCAGTCTGCTGGCGCTCTGTGAGCAGTGCCGGGGAACGCTGCCCCGCGTCGCTCACAGGGAGCCCCACGCAGTCACTGCTTGTACCCCACAGGAAAGGGGGTGGGGGCGGCAGTCTGCTGGCGGTCTGTGAGCAGTGCCAGGGAACGCTGCCCCGCGTCGCTCACAGGGAGCCCCACGCAGTCACTGCTTGTACCCCACAGGAAAGGGGGTGGGGGCGGCAGTCTGCTGGCGCTCTGTGAGCAGTGCCAGGGAGCGCTGCCCAGCGTCGCTCACAGGGAGCCCCACGCAGTCACTGCTTGTACCCCACAGGAAAGGGGGTGGGGGAGGCAGTCTGCTGGCGGTCTGTGAGCAGTGCCAGGGAACGCTGCCCCGCGTCGCTCACAGGGAGCCCCACGCAGTCACTGCTTGTACCCCACAGGAAAGGGGGTGGGGGCGGCAGTCTGCTGGCGCTCTGTGAGCAGTGCCAGGGAACGCTGCCCCGCGTCGCTCACAGGGAGCCCCACGCAGTCACTGCTTGTACCCCACAGGAAAGGGGGTGGGGGCGGCAGTCTGCTGGCGGTCTGTGAGCACTGCCAGGGAGCGCTGCCCAGCGTCGCTCACAGGGAGCCCCCCGCAGTCACTGCTTGTACCCCACAGGAAAGGGGGTGGGGGCGGCAGTCTGCTGGCGCTCTGTGAGCAGTGCCAGGGAGCGCTGCCCAGCGTCGCTCACAGGGAGCCCCCCGCAGTCACTGCTTGTACCCCACAGGAAAGGGGGTGGGGGCGGCAGTCTGCTGGCGCTCTGTGAGCAGTGCCAGGGAGCGCTGCCCCGCGTCGCTCACAGGGAGCCCCACGCAGTCACTGCTTGTACCCCACAGGAAAGGGGGTGGGGGCGGCAGTCTGCTGGCGCTCTGTGAGCAGGGCCAGGGAACGCTGCCCCGCGTCGCTCACAGGGAGCCCCACGCAGTCACTGCTTGTACCCCACAGGAAAGGGGGTGGGGGCGGCAGTCTGCTGGCGGTCTGTGAGCAGTGCCGGGGAGCGCTGCCCAGCGTCGCTCACAGGGAGCCCCCCGCAGTCACTGCTTGTACCCCACAGGAAAGGGGGTGGGGGCGGCAGTCTGCTGGCGCTCTGTGAGCAGTGCCAGGGAGCGCTGCCCAGCGTCGCTCACAGGGAGCCCCCCGCAGTCACTGCTTGTACCCCACAGGAAAGGGGGTGGGGGCGGCAGTCTGCTGGCGCTCTGTGAGCAGTGCCAGGGAGCGCTGCCCAGCGTCGCTCACAGGGAGCCCCACGCAGTCACTGCTTGTACCCCACAGGAAAGGGGGTGGGGGCGGCAGTCTGCTGGCGGTCTGTGAGCAGTGCCAGGGAACGCTGCCCCGCGTCGCTCACAGGGAGCCCCACGCAGTCACTGCTTGTACCCCACAGGAAAGGGGGTGGGGGCGGCAGTCTGCTGGCGCTCTGTGAGCAGTGCCAGGGAGCGCTGCCCCGCGTCGCTCACAGGGAGCCCCACGCAGTCACTGCTTGTACCCCACAGGAAAGGGGGTGGGGGCGGCAGTCTGCTGGCGGTCTGTGAGCAGTGCCAGGGAACGCTGCCCCGCGTCGCTCACAGGGAGCCCCACGCAGTCACTGCTTGTACCCCACAGGAAAGGGGGTGGGGGCGGCAGTCTGCTGGCGCTCTGTGAGCAGTGCCAGGGAACGCTGCCCCGCGTCGCTCACAGGGAGCCCCACGCAGTCACTGCTTGTACCCCACAGGAAAGGGGGTGGGGGCGGCAGTCTGCTGGCGCTCTGTGAGCAGTGCCGGGGAGCGCTGCCCAGCGTCGCTCACAGGGAGCCCCACGCAGTCACTGCTTGTACCCCACAGGAAAGGGGGTGGGGGCGGCAGTCTGCTGGCGCTCTGTGAGCAGTGCCAGGGAACGCTGCCCCGCGTCGCTCACAGGGAGCCCCACGCAGTCACTGCTTGTACCCCACAGGAAAGGGGGTGGGGGCGGCAGTCTGCTGGCGCTCTGTGAGCAGTGCCAGGGAGCGCTGCCCCGCGTCGCTCACAGGGAGCCCCACGCAGTCACTGCTTGTACCCCACAGGAAAGGGGGTGGGGGCGGCAGTCTGCTGGCGGTCTGTGAGCAGTGCCGGGGAACGCTGCCCCGCGTCGCTCACAGGGAGCCCCACGCAGTCACTGCTTGTACCCCACAGGAAAGGGGGTGGGGGAGGCAGTCTGCTGGCGCTCTGTGAGCAGTGCCAGGGAACGCTGCCCCGCGTCGCTCACAGGGAGCCCCACGCAGTCACTGCTTGTACCCCACAGGAAAGGGGGTGGGGGCGGCAGTCTGCTGGCGCTCTGTGAGCAGTGCCAGGGAGCGCTGCCCAGCGTCGCTCACAGGGAGCCCCCCGCAGTCACTGCTTGTACCCCACAGGAAAGGGGGTGGGGGCGGCAGTCTGCTGGCGCTCTGTGAGCAGTGCCAGGGAGCGCTGCCCCGCGTCGCTCACAGGGAGCCCCACGCAGTCACTGCTTGTACCCCACAGGAAAGGGGGTGGGGGCGGCAGTCTGCTGGCGCTCTGTGAGCAGTGCCAGGGAGCGCTGCCCAGCGTCGCTCACAGGGAGCCCCACGCAGTCACTGCTTGTACCCCACAGGAAAGGGGGTGGGGGCGGCAGTCTGCTGGCGCTCTGTGAGCAGTGCCAGGGAACGCTGCCCAGCGTCGCTCACAGGGAGCCCCCCGCAGTCACTGCTTGTACCCCACAGGAAAGGGGGTGGGGGCGGCAGTCTGCTGGCGCTCTGTGAGCAGTGCCGGGGAACGCTGCCCCGCGTCGCTCACAGGGAGCCCCCCGCAGTCACTGCTTGTACCCCACAGGAAAGGGGGTGGGGGCGGCAGTCTGCTGGCGCTCTGTGAGCAGTGCCAGGGAGCGCTGCCCAGCGTCGCTCACAGGGAGCCCCCCGCAGTCACTGCTTGTACCCCACAGGAAAGGGGGTGGGGGCGGCAGTCTGCTGGCGCTCTGTGAGCAGAGCCAGGGAACGCTGCCCCGCGTCGCTCACAGGGAGCCCCACGCAGTCACTGCTTGTACCCCACAGGAAAGGGGGTGGGGGCGGCAGTCTGCTGGCGCTCTGTGAGCAGTGCCAGGGAACGCTGCCCCGCGTCGCTCACAGGGAGCCCCACGCAGTCACTGCTTGTACCCCACAGGAAAGGGGGTGGGGGCGGCAGTCTGCTGGCGGTCTGTGAGCAGTGCCAGGGAGCGCTGCCCAGCGTCGCTCACAGGGAGCCCCACGCAGTCACTGCTTGTACCCCACAGGAAAGGGGGTGGGGGCGGCAGTCTGCTGGCGCTCTGTGAGCAGTGCCAGGGAGCGCTGCCCAGCGTCGCTCACAGGGAGCCCCACGCAGTCACTGCTTGTACCCCACAGGAAAGGGGGTGGGGGCGGCAGTCTGCTGGCGCTCTGTGAGCAGTGCCAGGGAACGCTGCCCCGCGTCGCTCACAGGGAGCCCCACGCAGTCACTGCTTGTACCCCACAGGAAAGGGGGTGGGGGCGGCAGTCTGCTGGCGCTCTGTGAGCAGTGCCAGGGAGCGCTGCCCCGCGTCGCTCACAGGGAGCCCCCCGCAGTCACTGCTTGTACCCCACAGGAAAGGGGGTGGGGGAGGCAGTCTGCTGGCGCTCTGTGAGCAGTGCCAGGGAGCGCTGCCCCGCGTCGCTCACAGGGGGCCCCACGCAGTCACTGCTTGTACCCCACAGGAAAGGGGGTGGGGGCGGCAGTCTGCTGGCGGTCTGTGAGCATTGCCAGGGAACGCTGCCCCGCGTCGCTCACAGGGAGCCCCACGCAGTCACTGCTTGTACCCCACAGGAAAGGGGGTGGGGGAGGCAGTCTGCTGGCGCTCTGTGAGCAGTGCCAGGGAGCGCTGCCCCGCGTCGCTCACAGGGAGCCCCACGCAGTCACTGCTTGTACCCCACAGGAAAGGGGGTGGGGGCGGCAGTCTGCTGGCGCTCTGTGAGCAGTGCCAGGGAACGCTGCCCCGCGTCGCTCACAGGGAGCCCCACGCAGTCACTGCTTGTACCCCACAGGAAAGGGGGTGGGGGCGGCAGTCTGCTGGCGGTCTGTGAGCAGTGCCAGGGAGCGCTGCCCAGCGTCGCTCACAGGGAGCCCCCCGCAGTCACTGCTTGTACCCCACAGGAAAGGGGGTGGGGGCGGCAGTCTGCTGGCGCTCTGTGAGCAGTACCAGGGAACGCTGCCCCGCGTCGCTCACAGGGAGCCCCCCGCAGTCACTGCTTGTACCCCACAGGAAAGGGGGTGGGGGCGGCAGTCTGCTGGCGCTCTGTGAGCAGTGCCAGGGAACGCTGCCCCGCGTCGCTCACAGGGAGCCCCACGCAGTCACTGCTTGTACCCCACAGGAAAGGGGGTGGGGGCGGCAGTCTGCTGGCGCTCTGTGAGCAGTGCCAGGGAACGCTGCGCAGCGTCGCTCACAGGGAGCCCCACGCAGTCACTGCTTGTACCCCACAGGAAAGGGGGTGGGGGCGGCAGTCTGCTGGCGGTCTGTGAGCAGTGCCAGGGAACGCTGCCCCGCGTCGCTCACAGGGAGCCCCACGCAGTCACTGCTTGTACCCCACAGGAAAGGGGGTGGGGGCGGCAGTCTGCTGGCGCTCTGTGAGCAGTGCCAGGGAACGCTGCGCAGCGTCGCTCACAGGGAGCCCCACGCAGTCACTGCTTGTACCCCACAGGAAAGGGGGTGGGGGCGGCAGTCTGCTGGCGGTCTGTGAGCAGTGCCAGGGAGCGCTGCCCAGCGTCGCTCACAGGGAGCCCCCCGCAGTCACTGCTTGTACCCCACAGGAAAGGGGGTGGGGGCGGCAGTCTGCTGGCGCTCTGTGAGCAGTGCCAGGGAACGCTGCCCCGCGTCGCTCACAGGGAGCCCCACGCAGTCACTGCTTGTACCCCACAGGAAAGGGGGTGGGGGCGGCAGTCTGCTGGCGCTCTGTGAGCAGTGCCGGGGAGCGCTGCCCCGCGTCGCTCACAGGGAGCCCCCCGCAGTCACTGCTTGTACCCCACAGGAAAGGGGGTGGGGGAGGCAGTCTGCTGGCGGTCTGTGAGCAGTGCCAGGGAACGCTGCCCCGCGTCGCTCACAGGGAGCCCCACGCAGTCACTGCTTGTACCCCACAGGAAAGGGGGTGGGGGCGGCAGTCTGCTGGCGCTCTGTGAGCAGTGCCAGGGAACGCTGCCCCGCGTCGCTCACAGGGAGCCCCCCGCAGTCACTGCTTGTACCCCACAGGAAAGGGGGTGGGGGCGGCAGTCTGCTGGCGCTCTGTGAGCAGTGCCAGGGAGCGCTGCCCAGCGTCGCTCACAGGGAGCCCCACGCAGTCACTGCTTGTACCCCACAGGAAAGGGGGTGGGGGCGGCAGTCTGCTGGCGCTCTGTGAGCAGTGCCGGGGAACGCTGCCCCGCGTCGCTCACAGGGAGCCCCCACGCAGTCACTGCTTGTACCCCACAGGAAAGGGGGTGGGGGCGGCAGTCTGCTGGCGCTCTGTGAGCAGAGCCAGGGAACGCTGCCCCGCGTCGCTCACAGGGAGCCCCCACGCAGTCACTGCTTGTACCCCACAGGAAAGGGGGTGGGGGCGGCAGTCTGCTGGCGCTCTGTGAGCAGAGCCAGGGAACGCTGCCCCGCGTCGCTCACAGGGAGCCCCCCGCAGTCACTGCTTGTACCCCACAGGAAAGGGGGTGGGGGCGGCAGTCTGCTGGCGCTCTGTGAGCAGTGCCAGGGAGCGCTGCCCCGCGTCGCTCACAGGGAGCCCCACGCAGTCACTGCTTGTACCCCACAGGAAAGGGGGTGGGGGCGGCAGTCTGCTGGCGCTCTGTGAGCAGTGCCAGGGAGCGCTGCCCCGCGTCGCTCACAGGGAGCCCCCCGCAGTCACTGCTTGTACCCCACAGGAAAGGGGGTGGGGGCGGCAGTCTGCTGGCGCTCTGTGAGCAGGGCCAGGGAACGCTGCGCAGCGTCGCTCACAGGGAGCCCCACGCAGTCACTGCTTGTACCCCACAGGAAAGGGGGTGGGGGTGGCAGTCTGCTGGCGCTCTGTGAGCAGTGCCAGGGAACGCTGCCCCGCGTCGCTCACAGGGAGCCCCACGCAGTCACTGCTTGTACCCCACAGGAAAGGGGGTGGGGGCGGCAGTCTGCTGGCGGTCTGTGAGCAGTGCCAGGGAACGCTGCCCCGCGTCGCTCACAGGGAGCCCCCCGCAGTCACTGCTTGTACCCCACAGGAAAGGGGGTGGGGGAGGCAGTCTGCTGGCGGTCTGTGAGCAGTGCCAGGGAACGCTGCCCCGCGTCGCTCACAGGGAGCCCCCCGCAGTCACTGCTTGTACCCCACAGGAAAGGGGGTGGGGGCGGCAGTCTGCTGGCGCTCTGTGAGCAGTGCCAGGGAACGCTGCCCCGCGTCGCTCACAGGGAGCCCCACGCAGTCACTGCTTGTACCCCACAGGAAAGGGGGTGGGGGCGGCAGTCTGCTGGCGGTCTGTGAGCAGTGCCGGGGAACGCTGCCCCGCGTCGCTCACAGGGAGCCCCACGCAGTCACTGCTTGTACCCCACAGGAAAGGGGGTGGGGGCGGCAGTCTGCTGGCGGTCTGTGAGCAGTGCCGGGGAACGCTGCCCAGCGTCGCTCACAGGGAGCCCCCCGCAGTCACTGCTTGTACCCCACAGGAAAGGGGGTGGGGGAGGCAGTCTGCTGGCGCTCTGTGAGCAGTGCCAGGGAGCGCTGCCCAGCGTCGCTCACAGGGAGCCCCACGCAGTCACTGCTTGTACCCCACAGGAAAGGGGGTGGGGGCGGCAGTCTGCTGGCGCTCTGTGAGCAGTGCCAGGGAACGCTGCCCCGCGTCGCTCACAGGGAGCCCCACGCAGTCACTGCTTGTACCCCACAGGAAAGGGGGTGGGGGCGGCAGTCTGCTGGCGCTCTGTGAGCAGTGCCAGGGAGCGCTGCCCCGCGTCGCTCACAGGGAGCCCCACGCAGTCACTGCTTGTACCCCACAGGAAAGGGGGTGGGGGCGGCAGTCTGCTGGCGCTCTGTGAGCAGTGCCAGGGAGCGCTGCCCCGCGTCGCTCACAGGGAGCCCCACGCAGTCACTGCTTGTACCCCACAGGAAAGGGGGTGGGGGCGGCAGTCTGCTGGCGCTCTGTGAGCAGTGCCAGGGAACGCTGCCCCGCGTCGCTCACAGGGAGCCCCACGCAGTCACTGCTTGTACCCCACAGGAAAGGGGGTGGGGGCGGCAGTCTGCTGGCGGTCTGTGAGCAGTGCCAGGGAGCGCTGCCCCGCGTCGCTCACAGGGAGCCCCACGCAGTCACTGCTTGTACCCCACAGGAAAGGGGGTTTGACACAAAGGATATAAGCTTCGGTATAATGCCAGAGCGCAGAACCAAAGCGGGAGAACAGAACACGAGACCAGAACGGATAGTGATTGGTTTGGGAGTATGGCAAGAACACCTCATACTAATATATATAAGCAGAGTTGGTTAGGTAAGAAATATATGTGTAACGGATTTATCAGCATTTACTTATGTTTTCTGCTGTATACAATATAATAGTTATTATTTTATACATCTCTGAGCGTGCTTTTCTATGTAATGTTATCACTATACCCCGCAATAAGGGTGTGAAACAGTTTCACCAATATAACACCCCGATGTGTGCTCCGTATTCAGTGTAACGATATGGGAGGAAAGTGGGGAGCAGCCCACGGCACCTTCTCCCCAACCACTGATCCACCATGGGACCATCTACCAGCAAGAACCTGGTGCCATAGCCATGGAACAGGGGGTCCCACCACTTAAGGGCTTCCCCGGACAAAGGTTCAGGCTACGTGGCCTGGTGCACCCTGGGAAGGAACTCCGGGGGTATTAGACGGCTGAGATCGTGACCGTGACGATTCCCTGAAAGATCCCTGAGACATAGATCTCTGCCCCCCCTCACATTCCCAGGGGTCCCACTGCCCCCCTCACATTCCCAGGGGTCTCACTGCCCCCCTCACATTCCCAGGAGTCTCACTGCCCCCCTCACATTCTCAGGGGTCTCACTGCCCCCCCTCACATTCCCAGGGGTCTCACTGCCCCCCCTCACATTCCCAGGGGTCTCACTGCCCCCCTCACATTCCCAGGGGTCTCACTGCCCCCCCTCACATTCCCAGGGGTCTCACTGCCCCCCTCACATTCCCAGGGGTCTCACTGCCCCCCCTCACATTCCCAGGGGTCCCACTGCCCCCCTCACATTCCCAGGGGTCTCACTGCCCCCCTCACATTCCCAGGGGTCTCACTGCCCCCCTCACATTCTCAGGGGTCTCACTGCCCCCCCTCACATTCCCAGGGGTCTCACTGCCCCCCTCACATTCCCAGGGGTCTCACTGCCCCCCCCTCACATTCCCAGGGGTCTCACTGCCCCCCCTCACATTCCCAGGGGTCTCACTGCCCCCCTCACATTCCCAGGGGTCTCACTGCCCCCCCTCACATTCCCAGGGGTCTCACTGCCCCCCTCACATTCTCAGGGGTCTCACTGCCCCCCCTCACATTCCCAGGGGTCTCACTGCCCCCTCACATTCCCAGGGGTCTCACTGCCCCACTCACATTCCTAGGGGTCCCACTGCCCCCCCTCACATTCCCAGGGGTCTCACTGCCCCCCCTCACATTCCCAGGGGTCCCACTGCCTCCCCTCACATTCCCAGGGGTCTCACTGCCCCACTCACATTCCCAGGGGTCTCACTGCACCCCTCACATTCCCAGGGGTCTCACTGCCCACCCTCACATTCCCAGGGGTCCTACTGCCCCCCTCACATTCCCAGGGGTCTCACTGCCCCCCCTCACATTCCCAGGGGTCTCACCGCCCCTTCACATTCCCAGGGGTCTCACTGCCCCCCTCACATTCCCAGGGGTCCCACTGCCCCCTTCACATTCCCAGGGGTCTCACTGCCCCCTCACATTCCCAGGGGTCTCACTGCCCCCCTCAAATTCCAAAGGGTCTCACAGCCCCCCTCACATTCCCAGGGGTCTCACTGCTCCCCCCACATTCCCAGGGGTCTCACTGCCCCCCTCACATTCCCAGGGGTCTCACTGCCTCCCTCACATTCTCAGGGGTCTCACTGCCCCCCCTCACATTCCCAGGGGTCTCACTGCCCCCTCACATTCCCAGGGGTCTCACTGCCCCCTCACATTCTCAGGAGTCTCACTGCCCCCCTCACATTCCCAGGGGTCTCACTGCCCCCCTCACATTCCCAGGGGTCTCACTGTCCCCCTCACATTCCCAGGGGTCTCACTTCCCCCTCACATTCCCAGGGGTCTCACTGCCCCCTCACATTCCCAGGGGTCTCACTGCCCCCCTCACATTCCCAGGGGTCTCACTTCCCCCTCACATTCCCAGGGGTCTCACTTCCCCCCCCTCACATTCCCAGGGGTCTCACTGCCCCCTCACATTCCCAGGGGTCTCACTGCCCCCTCACATTCCCAGGGGTCTCACTGCCCCCTCACATTCCCAGGGGTCTCACTGCCCCCCTCACATTCCCTTGGGTCTCACTGAACCCCTCACATTCCCAGGGGTCTCACTGCCCCCCCTCACATTCCCAGGGGTCTCACTGCCCCCTCTCACATTCCCAGGGGTCTCACTGCCCCCCTCACATTCCCTTGGGTCTCACTGAACCCCTCACATTCCCAGGGGTCTCACTGCCCCCCTCACATTCCCAGGGGTCTCACTGCCCCCCCTCACATTCCCAGGGGTCTCACTGCCCCACTCACATTCCCAGGGGTCTCACTGCCCCCCTCACATTCCCAGGGATCTCACTGCCCCCCTCACATTCCCAGGGGTCTCACTGCCCCCCTCACATTCCCAGGGATCTCACTGCCCCCCTCACATTCCCAGGGGTCTCACTGCCCCCCCTCACATTCCCAGGGGTCTCACTGCCCCCCCCCTCACATTCCCAGGGGTCTCACTTCCCCCCCTCACATTCCCAGGGGTCTCACTGCCCCCTCACATTCCCAGGGGTCTCACTGCCCCCCTCACATTCCCAGGGGTCTCACTGCCCCCCTCACATTCCCAGGGATCTCACTGCCCCCCTCCCATTCCCAGGGGTCCCAGTGCCCCCCTCCCATTCCCAGGGGTCTCACTGCCCCCCTCACATTCCCAGGGGTCTCACTGCCCCCTCACATTCCCAGGGGTCTCACTGCCCCCTCACATTCCAGGGGGTCCCACTGCCCCCCTCACATTCCCGGGGGTCCCACTGCCCCCTCACATTCCCAGGGGTCCCACTGCCCCCCTCACATTCCCGGGGGTCCCACTGCCCCCCCTCACATTCCCAGGGGTCTCACTGCCCCCCTCACATTCCCAGGGGTCTCACTGCCCCTTCACATTCCCAGGGGTCTCACTGCCACCCTCACATTCCCAGGGGTCTCACTGCCCCCCTCACATTCCCAGGGATCTCACTGCCCCCCCTCACATTCCCAGGGGTCTCACTGCCCCCCTCACATTCCCAGGGATCTCACTGCCCCCCTCGCATTCCCAGGGGTCTCACTGCCCCCCTCACATTCCCAGGGGTCTCACTGCCCCCCTCGCATTCCCAGGGGTCTCACTGCCCCCCTCGCATTCCCAGGGGTCTCACTTCCCCCTCACATTCCCAAGGGTCTCACTGCCCCCCTCATATTCGCAGGGGTCTCACTGCCCCCTCACATTCCCAGGGGTCTCACTGCCCCCCTCACATTCCCAGGGGTCTCACTTCCCCCTCACATTCCCAGGGGTCTCACTTCCCCCCCCTCACATTCCCAGGGGTCTCACTGCCCCCTCACATTCCCAGGGGTCTCACTGCCCCCTCACATTCCCAGGGGTCTCACTGCCCCCCTCACATTCCCTTGGGTCTCACTGAACCCCTCACATTCCCAGGGGTCTCACTGCCCCCCCTCACATTCCCAGGGGTCTCACTGCCCCCCCTCACATTCCCAGGGGTCTCACTGCCCCCCTCACATTCCCTTGGGTCTCACTGAACCCCTCACATTCCCAGGGGTCTCACTGCCCCCCTCACATTCCCAGGGGTCTCACTGCCCCCCCTCACATTCCCAGGGGTCTGACTGCCCCACTCACATTCCCAGGGGTCTCACTGCCCCCCTCACATTCCCAGGGATCTCACTGCCCCCTTCACATTCCCAGGGGTCTCACTGCCCCCCTCACATTCCCAGGGATCTCACTGCCCCCCTCACATTCCCAGGGGTCTCACTGCCCCCCCCTCACATTCCCAGGGGTCTCACTGCCCCCCCCCTCACATTCCCAGGGGTCTCACTTCCCCCCCTCACATTCCCAGGGGTCTCACTGCCCCCTCACATTCCCAGGGGTCTCACTTCCCCCCCTTCACATTCCCAGGGGTCTCACTTCCCCCCCTCACATTCCCAGGGGTCTCACTGCCCCCTCACATTCCCAGGGGTCTCACTGCCCCCCTCACATTCCCAGGGGTCCCACTGCCCCCCCCTCACATTCCCAGGGGTCTCACTTCCCCCTCACATTCCCAGGGGTCTCACTTCTCCCCCCTCACATTCCCAGGGGTCCCACTGCCCCCTCACATTCCCAGGGGTCTCACTGCCCCCTCTCATTCCCAGGGGTCTCACTTCCCCCTCACATTCCCAGGGGTCTCACTTCCCCCCCCTCACATTCCCAGGGGTCTCACCGCCCCCTCACATTCCCAGGGGTCTCACTGCCCCCTCTCATTCCCAAGGGTCTCACTGCCCCCCTCACATTCCCAGGGGTCCCACTGCCCCCTCACATTCCCAGGGGTCTCACTGCCCCCCTCACATTCCCAGGGGTCTCACTGCCCCCTCACATTCCCAGGGGTCTCACTTCCCCCCCTTCACATTCCCAGGGGTCTCACTTCCCCCCCTCACATTCCCAGGGGTCTCACTGCCCCCTCACATTCCCAGGGGTCTCACTGCCCCCCTCACATTCCCAGGGGTCCCACTGCCCCCCCCTCACATTCCCAGGGGTCTCACTTCCCCCTCACATTCCCAGGGGTCTCACTTCCCCCCCCTCACATTCCCAGGGGTCCCACTGCCCCCTCACATTCCCAGGGGTCTCACTGCCCCCCCTCACATTCCCAGGGGTCTCACTGCCCCCTCACATTCCCAGGGGTCTCACTGCCCCCCTCACATTCCCAGGGGTCTCACTGCCCCCCTCACATTCCCAGGGGTCTCACTTCCCCCCCCTCACATTCCCAGGGATCTCACTGCCCCCTCACATTCCCAGGGGTCTCACTGCCCCCCCTCACATTCTCAGGAGTCTCACTGCCCCCTCACATTCTCAGGGGTCTCACTGCCCCCCTCACATTCCCAGGGGTCTCACTGCCCCCCTCACATTCCCAGGGGTCTCACTGCCCCCCTCACATTCCCAGGGGTCTCACTGCCCCCTCACATTCTCAGGGGTCTCACTGCCCCCCTCACATTCCCAGGGGTCCCACTGCCCCCTCACATTCCCAGGGGTCCCTCTGCCCCCCTCACATTCCCAGGGGTCTCACTGCCCCCTCACATTCCCGGGGGTCCCACTGCCCCCCTCACATTCCCGGGGGTCCCACTGCCCCCCTCACATTCCCAGGGGTACACTGCCCCCCTCACATTCCCAGGGGTCCCAAGGCCCCCTCACATTCTCAGGAGTCTCACTGCCCCCTCACATTCTCAGGGGTCTCACTGCCCCCCTCACATTCCCAGGGGTCTCACTGCCCCCTCACATTCCCAGGGGTCTCACTGCCCCCCTCACATTCCCAGGGATCTCACTGCCCCCCCTCACATTCCCAGGGGTCTCACTGCCCCCCCTCACATTCCCAGAGGCTCACTGCCCCCCCTCACATTCCCAGGGGCTCACTGCCCCCTCACATTCCCAGGGGCTCACTGCCCCCCTCACATTCCCAGGGGCTCACTGCCACTCTCACATTCCCAGGGGTCTCACTGCCCCCCTCACATTCCCAGGGATCTCACTGCCCCCCCTCACATTCCCAGGGGTCTCACTGCCCCCCTCACATTCCCAGGGGCTCACTGCCCCCTCACATTCCCAGGGGTCTCACTGCCCCCCTCACATTCCCAGGGGCTCACTGCCCCCCTCACATTCCCAGGGGTCTCACTGCCCCCCTCACATTCCTTGAGGTCTCACTGCCCCCCCCCGGGTTATCACTGCCCCCCCCCGGGTTATCACTGCCCCCCCCCGGGTTATCCCTGCCCCCCCCCGGGTTATCCCTGCCCCCCCCGGGTATCACTGTCCCTCCCCCCCGCATTCCCAGGGGTTTCAGTGAAACTCCCAGGTGGGGATGAGCTGGATTTGGGGAGGGGCGCACACATCCCCCTTTGTCTCTCTGTCCTGCACCTGATCAGAGGCAGCTGATGACGTCAGCAGGGGGGGGCGGATCCTCTATAAAAGCCCCCAGAGGCAGCCAGGTGCTATTCATTCTGCTGCTCATCCCACAGAGACAGGTAAGGGGCTGGAAGGGGGGGCTGACCCTCTCGTTGCCCAGGGTGCTGTTCCTGGCCTGGGACTTGCCCCCTGGGGTATCTGGTTGGATATTTTCTGCTTTATTCTGGCTTCTCCCAGCTGTGAGTGGGGGGTCCCTTGGGGGTCCTGGTAACTTGGGGGTCCCGCTGTAACTTTAGCTGTTAAAGTGTAACCCCAGATAACGGTTCCTGGGGCTGTACTGAGCTCCATATGGGGCTTATTTTTGGGTTTATTTTGGGGTAGGAGCTAGTGTTGACCCTGAGGGGTTAATATGCGGTGTAAACTGGTTATAATTTACATTTTGGGTTAATTCCTGTAACCCCCCCCCCCCCTCCCCCCTCCCCCCCCCCCATACACTTGCTGATTAACAGGTGGGAGGGTCAGTCCTAGAGGTTTGTATAGTAGTCCTGTCCCCAGCAGGGGGCGGGGGTCCCGTTTGTTCTGACTGAGGGGGATTCGGGAACCTTTTGTTCTCTCAGGAATCCCAAGTTATCAGGTTACCTAGTGCGGGGGAGGGGACAGGTAACCCCTCATACCCTGATATACCTCAGTACTCCCCTCATACCCTGATACTCCACTCTCCCCCCCCCCCAAATACCTCAGTACTCCCCTCATACCCTGATACTCCACTCTCCCCCCCAAATACCTCAGTACTCCCCTCATACCCTGATATACCTCAGTACTCCCCTCATACCCTGATACTCCACTCTCCCCCCCCCCCCCCAAATACCTCAGTACTCCCCTCATACCCTGATATACCTCAGTACTCCCCTCATACCCTGATACTCCACTCTCCCTCCCCCCAAATACCTCAGTACTCCCCTCATACCCTGATATACTCCACTCCCCCCAATACCTCAGTACTCCCCTCATACCCTGATATACCTCAGTACTCCCCTCCTACCCTGATATACTCCTCCCCCCAATACTTCAGTACTCCCCTCCTACCCTGATACACTCCACTCCCCCCAATACCTCAGTACTCCCCTCATACCCTGATATACTCCACTCCCCCCCAAATACCTCAGTACTCCCCTCATACCCTGATACTCCACTCTCCCTCCCCCCAAATACCTCAGTACTCCCCTCATACCCTGATATACTCCACTCCCCCAATACCTCAGTACCCCCTTCATACCCTGATATACTCCACCCCCCCAATACCTCAGTACTCCCCTCATACCCTGATATACTCCACTCCCCCCAATACCTCAGTACTCCCCTCATACCCTGATACACTCCACTCTCTCCCCCCACAATACCTTAGTACTCCCCTCATACCCAGATATACTCCACTCCCCCCAATACCTCAGTACTCCACTCTCTCCCCCAATACCTCAGTACTCCCCTCATACCCTGATATACTCCACTCTCCCCAATACCTCAGTACTCCACTCTCTCCCCCCCAATACCTCAGTACTCCCTTCATACCCTGATATACTCCACTCTCCTCCTCCCCACCCAAATACCTCGATACTCTGCCCTCCTCACTCCCCCCCATACCTTGATACTCTGCTCCTCCTCACTCCCCCCCATACCTTGATACTCTGCTCCTCCTCACTCATCCCCATACCTTGATACTGTGCTCCTCCTCACTCCCCCCCCCCCATACCTTGATACTCTGTGCTCCTCCTCACTCCCCCCCATACCTTGATACTCTGTGCTCCTCCTCACTCCCCCCCATACCTTGATACTGTGCTCCTCCTCACTCCCCCCCATACCTTGATACTGTGCTCCTCCTCACTCCCCCCCATACCTTGATACTGTGCTCCTCCTCACTCCCCCATACCTTGATACTGTGCTCCTCCTCACTCCCCCCATACCTTGATACTGTGCTCCTCCTCACTCCCCCCATACCTTGATACTGTGCTCCTCCTCACTCCCCCCCATACCTTGATACTGTGCTCCTCCTCACCCCCCCATACCTTGATACTGTGCTCCTCCTCACTCCCCCCCATACCTTGATACTGTGCTCCTCCTCACCCCCCCATACCTTGATACTGTGCTCCTCCTCACTCACCCCCCCATAACTTGATACTCTGCTCCTCCTCACTCTCCCCCCCCATAACTTGATACTCTGCTCCTCCTCACTCTCCCCCCATACCTTGATACTCTGCTCCTCCCTCCCGCTGCTCATGTTCACATGGAGCCCAATAAAACCTCAGTATCAGCAGATTTTGCTAAAACCCCAAAGCCGGCCTGCCCCCCCCCCCTCCCAAAGCCGGCCTGCCCCCCCCCCTCCCAAAGCCGGCCTGCCCCCCCCCTCCCAAAGCCGGCCTGCCCCCCCCCCCTCCCAAAGCCGGCCTGCCCCCCCCCTCCCAAAGCCGGCCTGCCCCCCCCCCCTCCCAAAGCCGGCCTGCCCCCCCCCCCTCCCAAAGCCGGCCTGCCCCCCCCCCCTCCCAAAGCCGGCCTGCCCCCCCCCCCCTCCCAAAGCCGGCCTGCCCCCCCCCCCTCCCAAAGCCGGCCTGCCCCCCCCCCCCCCTCCCAAAGCCGGCCTGCCCCCCCCCCCCCTCCCAAAGCCGGCCTGCCCCCCCCCCCCCCTCCCAAAGCCGGCCTGCCCCCCCCCCCTCCCAAAGCCGGCCTGCCCCCCCCCCTCCCAAAGCCGGCCTGCCCCCCCCCCCTCCCAAAGCCGGCCTGCCCCCCCCCCCCTCCCAAAGCCGGCCTGCCCCCCCCCCCTCCCAAAGCCGACCTGCCCCCCCCCCCTCCCAAAGCCGACCTGCCCCCCCCCCCCTCCCAAAGCCGGCCTTCCCCCCCCTCCCAAAGCCGGCCTGCCCCACACTGAAGTGGCTAAGCTATGCCCAACAGCCTGTGGGGGGAGAGGGGCACCCAGACCCCCTTGGCAGTGAAAGGGTTGAGGGTATATGTTGTATAATGGTTTCCCCTTATTGCAGGCTCGTACTTCCTTCAAACCATTCTCCATCCAAAATGGCGTCCACCGGCCTCCAGATCCTTGGCATGGCGCTGGCCCTCATCGGGTGGGTTGGAGCCATCATCACGTGCGCCATACCCATGTGGCGGGTCACCGCCTTCATCGGCAACAACATAGTGGTGGCTCAGATCATCTGGGAGGGTCTGTGGATGAATTGCATCGTGCAGAGTACGGGGCAGATGCAGTGCAAAGTCTACGACTCCATGCTGGCCTTGCCCCAGGACCTTCAGGCCGCCCGTGCCCTCTCTGTCATCTGTGTCCTGGTGGCCCTCCTGGCTCTGCTCATCGGCATCGTGGGCGCCAAGTGCACCAACTGTGTGGAGGAAGAGACCACCAAGGCCCGCATCAGCCTGGTCTCCGGCGTGGTCTTCCTCGTGTCCGGCGTCCTCCTGCTCATCCCCGTCTGCTGGTCGGCCAACAGCATCATCAGAGACTTCTACAACCCCATGGTGGTGGAGGCTCAGAAGCGCGAGCTGGGGGCTTCCCTGTACATCGGCTGGGCGGCCGCTGCCCTGATGTTGCTGGGCGGGGGTCTCCTGTGCTGCTCTTGCCCCAAGGGGGACAACGGCACCCACTACACTGCCAGGTACACCGCCCCCGCCTCTGCCCCACGAAGCGACTACCCCACCAAGAACTACGTCTAGCAGAGCGGGGTGAGACTGAGTACACTTGGGTGGGAAGCTCTTGACCTCTTCCACTGAGGGGCAACCAACGCCTGCGTCCGTGGCTGATCACGCCTGTGCGTGTCGTGGCGTGTCGGATTCCTCCCCGCGGTCTCATGGGAACTCTGGGAATGTACTTGCTGTGGGGGGCGGAGGAATGAGGGGGGCGTTCAGTCTCCTCTCTCCTGGGGGGTCTCGGCGTGTTATAACACTGCGCGCAGGTGTTTCTGTTTTTTGTCTAAAAATGTGTTTTTAAAACTGTTCAATAAAATATCGTTG
>NW_027455654.1:0-33139 GCF_040206685.1 Ascaphus truei
CATCCTGCTGCTAATACCTCTCCCTATACACCCTAACATCCCGCTGCTAATACCTCTCCCTATACACCCTAACATCCCGCTGCTAATACCTCTCCCTATACACCCTAACATCCTGCTGCTAATACTCTCCCTATACACCCTAACATCCGCTGCTAATACCTCTCCCTATACACCCTAACACCCGCTGCTATTACCTCTCCCTATACACCCTAACACCCGCTGCTAATACCTCTCCCTATACACCCTAACATCCCGCTGCTAATACCTCTCCCTATACACCCTAACACCCTGCTGCTAATACCTCTCCCTATACACCCTAACACCCCGCTGCTAATACCTCTCCCTATACACCCTAACATCCTGCTGCTAATACCTCTCCCTATACACCCTAACATCCTGCTGCTAATACCTCTCCCAATACACCCTAACACCCCGCTGCTAATACCTCTCCCTATACACCCTAACATCCTGCTGCTAATACCTCTCCCTATACACCCTAACACCCCGCTGCTAATACCTCTCCCTATACACCCTAACATCCTGCTGCTAATACCTCTCCCTATTGCTGCTAATTACCTCTCCCTATACACCCTAACACCCCGCTACCTCTCCTCATCCTGCTGCTAATTACCTCTCCCTATACACCCTAACACCCCGCTGCTAATACCTCTCCCTATACACCCTAACATCCCGCTGCTAATACCTCTCCCTATACACCCTAACACCCTGCTGCTAATACCTCTACTCCCTATACACCCTAACACCCCGCTGCTAATACCTCTCCCTATACACCCTAACATCCCACTGCTAATACCTCTCCCTATACACCCTAACATCCTGCTGCTAATACCTCTCCCAATACACCCTAACACCCCGCTGCTAATACCTCTCCCTATACACCCTAACATCCTGCTGCTAATACCTCTCCCTATACACCCTAACACCCCGCTGCTAATACCTCCCTATACACCCTAACATCCTGCTGCTAATACCTCTCCCTATATACCCTAACACCCCGCTGCTAATACCTCTCCCTATACACCCTAACACCCCGCTGCTAATACCTCTCCCTATACACCCTAACACCCGCTGCCAATACCTCTCCCTATACACCCTAACACCCCGCTGCTAATACCTCTCCCTATACATCCTAACATCCTGCTGCTTATACCTCTCCCTATACACCCCGCTGCTAATACCTCTCCCTATACACCCTCACATCCTGCTGCTAATATCTCTCCCTATACACCCTAACATCCCGCTGCTAATACCTCTCCCTATACACCCTAACACCCCGCTGCTAATACCTCTCCCTATACACCCTAACACCCCACTGCTAATACCTCTCTCTATACACCCTAACATCCTGCTGCTAATACCTCTCCCTATACACCCTAACATCCTGCTGCTAATACCTCTCCCTATACACCCTAACACCCCGCTGCTAATACCTCTCCCTATACACCCTAACACCCCGCTGCTAATACCTCTCCCTATACACCCTAACACCCCGCTGCTAATACCTCTCCCTATACACCCTAACACCCCACTGCTAATACCTCTCCCTATACACCCTAACACCCGCTGCTAATACCTCTCCCTATACACCCTAACACCCCGCTGCTAATACCTCTCCCTATACACCCTAACATCCCGCTACTAATACCTCTCCCTATACACCCTAACACCCCGCTGCTAATACCTCTCCCTATACACCCTAACACCCCGCTGCTAATACCTCTCCCTATATACCCTAACATCCCGCTGCTAATACCTCTCCCTATACACCCTAACATCCCGCTGCTAATACCTCTCCCTATACACCCTAACATCCTGCTGCTAATACCTCTCCCTATACACCCTAACATCCCGCTGCTAATACCTCTCCCTATACACCCTAACACCCTGCTGCTTATACCTCTCCCTATAAACCCTAACATCCCGCTGCTAATACCTCTCCCTATACACCCTAACACCCCGCTGCTAATACCTCTCCCTATACACCCTAACATCCCGCTGCTAATACCTCTCCCTATACACCCTAACACCCTGCTGCTAATACCTCTCCCTATACACCCTAACACCCCGCTGCTAATACCTCTCCCTATACACCCTAACACCCCGCTACTAATACCTCTCCCTATACACCCTAACATCCCGCTGCTAATACCTCTCCCCATACACCCTAACATCCCGCTGCTAATACCTCTCCCTATACACCCTAACATCCCGCTGCTAATACTGTACCTCTCCCTATACACCATAACATCCCGCTGCTAATACCTCTCCCTATACACCCTAACACCCCGCTGCTAATACCTCTCCCTATACACCCTAACACCCCGCTGCCAATACCTCTCCCTATACACCCTAACATCCCGCTGCTAATACCTCTCCCTATACACCCTAACACCCGCTACTAATACCTCTCCCTATACACCCTAACATCCTGCTGCTAATACCTCTCCCTATGCACCCTAACACCCCACTGCTAATACCTCTCCCTATACACCCTAACATCCCGCTGCTAATACCTCTCCCTATACACCCTAACACCCTGCTGCTAATACCTCTCCCTATACACCCTAACACCCCGCTACTAATACCTCTCCCTATGCACCCTAACATCCCGCTGCCAATACCTCTCCCTATACACCCTAACATCCTGCTGCTAATACCTCTCCCTATACATCCTAACACCCCGCTGCTAATACCTCTCCCTATACACCCTAACACACTGCTGCTAATACCTCTCCCTATACACCCCGCTGCTAATACCTCTCCCTATACACCCTAACACCCCGCTGCTAATACCTCTCCCTATACACCCTAACATCCCGCTGCTAATACCTCTCCCTATACACCCTAACATCCCGCTGCTAATACCTCTCCCTATACACCCTAACACCATGCTGCTAATATCTCTCCCTATACACCCTAACATCCTGCTGCTAATACCTCTCCCTATACACCCTAACACCCCGCTGCTAATACCTCTCCATATACACCCTAACACCCCGCTGCTCATACCTCTCCCTATACACCCTAACATCCCGCTGCTAATACCTCTCCCTATACACCTTAACATCCCGCTGCTAATACCTCCCCTATACACCCTAACATCCCGCTGCTAATACCTCTCCCTATACACCCTAACATCCCGCTGCTAATACCTCCCCTATACACCCTAACACCCTGCTGCTAATACCTCTCCCTATACACCCTAACATCCTGCTGCTAATACCTCTCCCTATACACCCTAACACCCTGCTGCTAATATCTCTCCCTATACACCCTAACATCCCGCTGCTAATACCTCTCCCTATACACCCTAACATCCCGCTGCTAATACCTCTCCCTATACACCCTAACACCCCGCTGCTAATACCTCTCACTATACACCCTAACACCCCGCTGCTAATACCTCTCCCTATACACCCTAACATCCCGCTGCTAATACCTCTCCCTATACACCCTAACATCCCGCTGCTAATACCTCTCCCTATACACCCTAACATCCTGCTGCTAATACCTCTCCCTATACACCCTAACACCCCGCTGCTAATACCTCTCCCTATACACCCTAACATCCTGCTGCTAATACCTCTCCCTATACACCCTAACATCCCGCTGCTAATACCTCTCCCTATACACCCTAACATCCCGCTGCTAATACCTCTCCCTATACACCCTAACATCCTGCTGCTAATACCTCTCCCTATACACCCTAACATCCTGCTGCTAATACCTCACCTATACACCCTAACACCCCGCTGCTAATACCTCTCCCTATACACCCTAACACCCCGCTGCCAATACCTCTCCCTATACACCCTAACACCCCGCTGCTAATACCTCTCCCTATACACCCTAACATCCCGCTGCTAATACCTCTCCCTATACACCCTAACACCCTGCTGCTAATACCTCTCCCTATACACCCTAACACCCCGCTGCTAATACCTCTCCCTATACACCCTAACATCCTGCTGCTAATACCTCTCCCTATACACCCTAACATCCTGCTGCTAATACCTCTCCCAATACACCCTAACACCCCGCTGCTAATACCTCTCCCTATACACCCTAACATCCTGCTGCTAATACCTCTCCCTATACACCCTAACACCCCGCTGCTAATACCTCTCCCTATACACCCTAACATCCTGCTGCTAATACCTCTCCCTATATACCCTAACACCCCGCTGCTAATACCTCTCCCTATACACCCTAACACCCCGCTGCTAATACCTCTCCCTATACACCCTAACACCCCGCTGCCAATACCTCTCCCTATACACCCTAACACCCCGCTGCTAATACCTCTCCCTATACATCCTAACATCCTGCTGCTTATACCTCTCCCTATACACCCCGCTGCTAATACCTCTCCCTATACACCCTCACATCCTGCTGCTAATATCTCTCACTATACACCCTAACATCCTGCTGCTAATACCTCTCCCTATACACCCTAACATCCCGCTGCTAATACCTCTCCCTATACACCCTAACACCCCGCTGCTAATACCTCTCCCTATACACCCTAACACCCCACTGCTAATACCTCTCTCTATACACCCTAACATCCTGCTGCTAATACCTCTCCCTATACACCCTAACATCCTGCTGCTAATACCTCTCCCTATACACCCTAACACCCCGCTGCTAATACCTCTCCCTATACACCCTAACACCCCGCTGCTAATACCTCTCCCTATACACCCTAACACCCCGCTGCTAATACCTCTCCCTATACACCCTAACACCCCACTGCTAATACCTCTCCCTATACACCCTAACACCCGCTGCTAATACCTCTCCCTATACACCCTAACACCCCGCTGCTAATACCTCTCCATATACACCCTAACATCCCGCTGCTAATACCTCTCCCTATACACCCTAACACCCCGCTGCTAATACCTCTCCCTATACACCCTAACACCCCGCTGCTAATACCTCTCCCTATATACCCTAACATCCCGCTGCTAATACCTCTCCCTATACACCCTAACATCCCGCTGCTAATACCTCTCCCTATACACCCTAACACCCCGCTGCTAATACCTCTCCCTATACACCCTAACATCCTGCTGCTAATACCTCTCCCCATACACCCTAACATCCTGCTGCTAATACCTCTCCCTATACACCCTAACACCCGCTGCTAATACCTCTCCCTATACACCCTAACATCCCGCTGCTAATACCTCTCCCTATACACCCTAACATCCTGCTGCTAATACCTCTCCCTATACACCCTAACACCCCGCTGCTAATACCTCTCCCTATACACCCTAACACCCCGCTGCTAATACCTCTCCCTATACACCCTAACACCCCGCTGCCAATACCTCTCCCTATACACCCTAACACCCCGCTGCTAATACCTCTCCCTATACATCCTAACATCCTGCTGCTTATACCTCTCCCTATACACCCCGCTGCTAATACCTCTCCCTATACACCCTAACATCCTGCTGCTAATATCTCTCCCTATACACCCTAACATCCTGCTGCTAATACCTCTCCCTATACACCCTAACATCCCGCTGCTAATACCTCTCCCTATACACCCTAACACCCCGCTGCTAATACCTCTCCCTATACACCCTAACACCCCACTGCTAATACCTCTCTCTATACACCCTAACATCCTGCTGCTAATACCTCTCCCTATACACCCTAACATCCTGCTGCTAATACCTCTCCCTATACACCCTAACACCCCGCTGCTAATACCTCTCCCTATACACCCTAACACCTCGCTGCTAATACCTCTCCCTATACACCCTAACACCCCGCTGCTAATACCTCTCCCTATACACCCTAACACCCCGCTGCTAATACCTCTCCCTATACACCCTAACACCCGCTGCTAATACCTCTCCCTATACACCCTAACACCCCGCTGCTAATACCTCTCCCTATACACCCTAACACCCCGCTGCTAATACCTCTCCCTATACACCCTAACACCCCGCTGCTAATACCTCTCCCTATACACCCTAACACCCCGCTGCTAATACCTCTCCCTATACACCCTAACATTCCGCTGCTAATACCTCTCCCTATACACCCTAACACCCGCTGCTAATACCTCTCCCTATACACCCTAACACCCCACTGCTAATACCTCTCCCTATACACCCTAACACCCCGCTGCTAATACCTCTCCCTATACACCCTAACACCCCGCTGCTAATACCTCTCCCTATACACCCTAACATCCCGCTGCTAATACCTCTCCCTATACACCCTAACACCCTGCTGCTAATACCTCTCCCTATACACCCTAACACCCCGCTGCTAATACCTCTCCCTATACACCCTAACATCCTGCTGCTAATACCTCTCCCTATACACCCTAACATCCCGCTGCTAATACCTCTCCCTATACACCCTAACACCCCGCTGCTAATACCTCTCCCTATACACCCTAACACCCCACTGCTAATACCTCTCTCTATACACCCTAACATCCTGCTGCTAATACCTCTCCCTATACACCCTAACATCCAGCTGCTAATACCTCTCCCTATACACCCTAACACCCCGCTGCTAATACCTCTCCCTATACACTCTAACACCCCGCTGCTAATACCTCTCCCTATACACCCTAACACCCCGCTGCTAATACCTCTCCCTATACACCCTAACACCCCGCTGCTAATACCTCTCCCTATACACCCTAACACCCGCTGCTAATACCTCTCCCTATACACCCTAACACCCCGCTGCTAATACCTCTCCCTATACACCCTAACACCCCGCTGCTAATACCTCTCCCTATACACCCTAACACCCCGCTGCTAATACCTCTCCCTATACACCCTAACACCCCGCTGCCAATACCTCTCCCTATACACCCTAACACCCCGCTGCTAATACCTCTCCCTATACATCCTAACATCCTGCTGCTTATACCTCTCCCTATACACCCCGCTGCTAATACCTCTCCCTATACACCCTCACATCCTGCTGCTAATATCTCTCACTATACACCCTAACATCCTGCTGCTAATACCTCTCCCTATACACCCTAACATCCCGCTGCTAATACCTCTCCCTATACACCCTAACACCCCGCTGCTAATACCTCTCCCTATACACCCTAACACCCCACTGCTAATACCTCTCTCTATACACCCTAACATCCTGCTGCTAATACCTCTCCCTATACACCCTAACACCCCGCTGCTAATACCTCTCCCTATACACCCTAACACCCCGCTGCTAATACCTCTCCCTATACACCCTAACACCCCGCTGCTAATACCTCTCCCTATACACCCTAACACCCCACTGCTAATACCTCTCCCTATACACCCTAACACCCGCTGCTAATACCTCTCCCTATACACCCTAACACCCCGCTGCTAATACCTCTCCATATACACCCTAACATCCCGCTGCTAATACCTCTCCCTATACACCCTAACACCCCGCTGCTAATACCTCTCCCTATACACCCTAACACCCCGCTGCTAATACCTCTCCCTATATACCCTAACATCCCGCTGCTAATACCTCTCCCTATACACCCTAACATCCCGCTGCTAATACCTCTCCCTATACACCCTAACACCCCGCTGCTAATACCTCTCCCTATACACCCTAACATCCTGCTGCTAATACCTCTCCCCATACACCCTAACATCCTGCTGCTAATACCTCTCCCTATACACCCTAACACCCGCTGCTAATACCTCTCCCTATACACCCTAACATCCCGCTGCTAATACCTCTCCCTATACACCCTAACATCCTGCTGCTAATACCTCTCCCTATACACCCTAACACCCCGCTGCTAATACCTCTCCCTATACACCCTAACACCCCGCTGCTAATACCTCTCCCTATACACCCTAACACCCCGCTGCCAATACCTCTCCCTATACACCCTAACACCCCGCTGCTAATACCTCTCCCTATACATCCTAACATCCTGCTGCTTATACCTCTCCCTATACACCCCGCTGCTAATACCTCTCCCTATACACCCTAACATCCTGCTGCTAATATCTCTCCCTATACACCCTAACATCCTGCTGCTAATACCTCTCCCTATACACCCTAACATCCCGCTGCTAATACCTCTCCCTATACACCCTAACACCCCGCTGCTAATACCTCTCCCTATACACCCTAACACCCCACTGCTAATACCTCTCTCTATACACCCTAACATCCTGCTGCTAATACCTCTCCCTATACACCCTAACATCCTGCTGCTAATACCTCTCCCTATACACCCTAACACCCCGCTGCTAATACCTCTCCCTATACACCCTAACACCTCGCTGCTAATACCTCTCCCTATACACCCTAACACCCCGCTGCTAATACCTCTCCCTATACACCCTAACACCCCGCTGCTAATACCTCTCCCTATACACCCTAACACCCGCTGCTAATACCTCTCCCTATACACCCTAACACCCCGCTGCTAATACCTCTCCCTATACACCCTAACACCCCGCTGCTAATACCTCTCCCTATACACCCTAACACCCCGCTGCTAATACCTCTCCCTATACACCCTAACACCCCGCTGCTAATACCTCTCCCTATACACCCTAACATTCCGCTGCTAATACCTCTCCCTATACACCCTAACACCCGCTGCTAATACCTCTCCCTATACACCCTAACACCCCACTGCTAATACCTCTCCCTATACACCCTAACACCCCGCTGCTAATACCTCTCCCTATACACCCTAACACCCCGCTGCTAATACCTCTCCCTATACACCCTAACATCCCGCTGCTAATACCTCTCCCTATACACCCTAACACCCTGCTGCTAATACCTCTCCCTATACACCCTAACACCCCGCTGCTAATACCTCTCCCTATACACCCTAACATCCTGCTGCTAATACCTCTCCCTATACACCCTAACATCCCGCTGCTAATACCTCTCCCTATACACCCTAACACCCCGCTGCTAATACCTCTCCCTATACACCCTAACACCCCACTGCTAATACCTCTCTCTATACACCCTAACATCCTGCTGCTAATACCTCTCCCTATACACCCTAACATCCAGCTGCTAATACCTCTCCCTATACACCCTAACACCCCGCTGCTAATACCTCTCCCTATACACCCTAACACCCCGCTGCTAATACCTCTCCCTATACACCCTAACACCCCGCTGCTAATACCTCTCCCTATACACCCTAACACCCGCTGCTAATACCTCTCCCTATACACCCTAACACCCCGCTGCTAATACCTCTCCCTATACACCCTAACACCCCGCTGCTAATAACTCTCCCTATACACCCTAACACCCCGCTGCTAATACCTCTCCCTATACACCCTAACACCCTGCTGCTAATACCTCTCCCTATAAACCCTAACATTCCGCTGCTAATACCTCTCCCTATACACCCTAACACCCACTGCTAATACCTCTCCCTATACACCCTAACACCCCGCTGCTAATACCTCTCCCTATACACACTAACACCCCGCTGCTAATACCTCTCCCTATACACCCTAATATCCTGCTACTAATACCTCTCCCTAACACCCCGCTGCTAATACCTCTCCCTATAAACCCTAACATCCCGCTGCTAATACCTCTCCCTATACACCCTAACATCCCGCTGCTAATACCTCTCCCTATACACCCTAACATCCCACTACTAATACCTGTCCCTATACACCCTAACACCCCGCTGCTAATACCTGTCCCTATACACCCTAACACCCCGCTGCTAATACCTCTCCCTAACACCCCGCTGCTAATACCTCTCCCTATAAACCCTAACACCCCGCTGCTAATACCTCTCCCTATACACCCTAACACCCTGCTGCTAATACCTCTCCCTATACACCCTAACATCCTGCTGCTAATACCTCTCCCTATACACCCTAACACCCTGCTGCTAATATCTCTCCCTATACACCCTAACATCCCGCTGCTTATACCTCTCCCTATACACCCTAACACCCCGCTGCTAATACCTCTCCCTATACACCTTAACATCCCGCTGCTAATATCTCTCCCTATAAACCCTAACATCCCGCTGCTAATACCTCTCCCTATACACCCTAACACCCCGCTGCTAATACCTCTCCCTATACACCCTAACATCCCTCTACTAATACCTCTCCCTATACACCCTAACACCCGCTGCTAATACCTCTCCCTATACACCCTAACACCCCGCTGCTAATACCTCTCCCTATACACCCTAACATCCCGCTGCTAATACCTCTCCCTATACACCCTAACATCCTGCTGCTAATACCTCTCCCTATACACCCTAACATCCCGCTGCTAATACCTCTCCCTATAAACCCTAACACCCTGCTGCTTATACCTCTCCCTATAAACCCTAACATCCCGCTGCTAATACCTCTCCCTATACACCCTAACACCCCGCTGCTAATACCTCTCCCTATACACCCTAACATCCCGCTGCTAATACCTCTCCCTATACACCCTAACACCCTGCTGCTAATATCTCTCCCTATACACCCTAACATCCTGCTGCTAATACCTCTCCCTATACACCCAAACACCCCGCTGCTAATACCTCTCCATATACACCCTAAAACCCCGCTGCTATTACCTCTCCCTATACACCCTAACACCCCGCTGCTAATACCTCTCCCTATACACCCTAACATCCCACTGCTAATACCTCTCCCTATACACCCTAACACCCTGCTGCTAATATCTCTCCCTATACACCCTAACATCCCGCTGCTAATACCTCTCCCTATACACCCTAACATCCCGCTGCTAATACCTCTCCCTATACACCCTAACACCCCGCTGCTAATACCTCTCACTATACACCCTAACACCCCGCTGCTAATACCTCTCCCTATACACCCTAACACCCCGCTGCTAATACCTCTCCCTATACACCCTAACATCCCGCTGCTAATACCTCTCCCTATACACCCTAACATCCTGCTGCTAATACCTCTCCCTATACACCCTAACACCCCGCTGCTAATACCTCTCCCTATACACCCTAACATCCTGCTGCTAATACCTCTCCCTATACACCCTAACATCCCGCTGCTAATACCTCTCCCTATACACCCTAACATCCCGCTGCTAATACCTCTCCCTATACACCCTAACATCCTGCTGCTAATACCTCTCCCTATACACCCTAACATCCCGCTGCTAATACCTCTCCCTATACACCCTAACACCCCGCTGCTATTACCTCTCCCTATACACCCTAACACCCCGCTGCTAATACCTCTCCCTATACACCCTAACATCCCGCTGCTAATACCTCTCCCTATACACCCTAACACCCTGCTGCTAATACCTCTCCCTATACACCCTAACACCCCGCTGCTAATACCTCTCCCTATACACCCTAACATCCTGCTGCTAATACCTCTCCCTATACACCCTAACATCCTGCTGCTAATACCTCTCCCAATACACCCTAACACCCCGCTGCTAATACCTCTCCCTATACACCCTAACATCCTGCTGCTAATACCTCTCCCTATACACCCTAACACCCCGCTGCTAATACCTCTCCCTATACACCCTAACATCCTGCTGCTAATACCTCTCCCTATTGCTGCTAATTACCTCTCCCTATACACCCTAACACCCCGCTACCTCTCCCTCATCCTGCTGCTAATTACCTCTCCCTATACACCCTAACACCCCGCTGCTAATACCTCTCCCTATACACCCTAACATCCCGCTGCTAATACCTCTCCCTATACACCCTAACACCCTGCTGCTAATACCTCTCCCTATACACCCTAACACCCCGCTGCTAATACCTCTCCCTATACACCCTAACATCCCACTGCTAATACCTCTCCCTATACACCCTAACATCCTGCTGCTAATACCTCTCCCAATACACCCTAACACCCCGCTGCTAATACCTCTCCCTATACACCCTAACATCCTGCTGCTAATACCTCTCCCTATACACCCTAACACCCCGCTGCTAATACCTCTCCCTATACACCCTAACATCCTGCTGCTAATACCTCTCCCTATATACCCTAACACCCCGCTGCTAATACCTCTCCCTATACACCCTAACACCCCGCTGCTAATACCTCTCCCTATACACCCTAACACCCCGCTGCCAATACCTCTCCCTATACACCCTAACACCCCGCTGCTAATACCTCTCCCTATACATCCTAACATCCTGCTGCTTATACCTCTCCCTATACACCCCGCTGCTAATACCTCTCCCTATACACCCTCACATCCTGCTGCTAATATCTCTCCCTATACACCCTAACATCCCGCTGCTAATACCTCTCCCTATACACCCTAACACCCCGCTGCTAATACCTCTCCCTATACACCCTAACACCCCACTGCTAATACCTCTCTCTATACACCCTAACATCCTGCTGCTAATACCTCTCCCTATACACCCTAACATCCTGCTGCTAATACCTCTCCCTATACACCCTAACACCCCGCTGCTAATACCTCTCCCTATACACCCTAACACCCCGCTGCTAATACCTCTCCCTATACACCCTAACACCCCGCTGCTAATACCTCTCCCTATACACCCTAACACCCCACTGCTAATACCTCTCCCTATACACCCTAACACCCGCTGCTAATACCTCTCCCTATACACCCTAACACCCCGCTGCTAATACCTCTCCCTATACACCCTAACATCCCGCTACTAATACCTCTCCCTATACACCCTAACACCCCGCTGCTAATACCTCTCCCTATACACCCTAACACCCCGCTGCTAATACCTCTCCCTATATACCCTAACATCCCGCTGCTAATACCTCTCCCTATACACCCTAACATCCCGCTGCTAATACCTCTCCCTATACACCCTAACATCCTGCTGCTAATACCTCTCCCTATACACCCTAACATCCCGCTGCTAATACCTCTCCCTATACACCCTAACACCCTGCTGCTTATACCTCTCCCTATAAACCCTAACATCCCGCTGCTAATACCTCTCCCTATACACCCTAACACCCCGCTGCTAATACCTCTCCCTATACACCCTAACATCCCGCTGCTAATACCTCTCCCTATACACCCTAACACCCTGCTGCTAATACCTCTCCCTATACACCCTAACACCCCGCTGCTAATACCTCTCCCTATACACCCTAACACCCCGCTACTAATACCTCTCCCTATACACCCTAACATCCCGCTGCTAATACCTCTCCCCATACACCCTAACATCCCGCTGCTAATACCTCTCCCTATACACCCTAACATCCCGCTGCTAATACTGTACCTCTCCCTATACACCATAACATCCCGCTGCTAATACCTCTCCCTATACACCCTAACACCCCGCTGCTAATACCTCTCCCTATACACCCTAACACCCCGCTGCCAATACCTCTCCCTATACACCCTAACATCCCGCTGCTAATACCTCTCCCTATACACCCTAACACCCGCTACTAATACCTCTCCCTATACACCCTAACATCCTGCTGCTAATACCTCTCCCTATGCACCCTAACACCCCACTGCTAATACCTCTCCCTATACACCCTAACATCCCGCTGCTAATACCTCTCCCTATACACCCTAACACCCTGCTGCTAATACCTCTCCCTATACACCCTAACACCCCGCTACTAATACCTCTCCCTATGCACCCTAACATCCCGCTGCCAATACCTCTCCCTATACACCCTAACATCCTGCTGCTAATACCTCTCCCTATACATCCTAACACCCCGCTGCTAATACCTCTCCCTATACACCCTAACACACTGCTGCTAATACCTCTCCCTATACACCCCGCTGCTAATACCTCTCCCTATACACCCTAACACCCCGCTGCTAATACCTCTCCCTATACACCCTAACATCCCGCTGCTAATACCTCTCCCTATACACCCTAACATCCCGCTGCTAATACCTCTCCCTATACACCCTAACACCATGCTGCTAATATCTCTCCCTATACACCCTAACATCCTGCTGCTAATACCTCTCCCTATACACCCTAACACCCCGCTGCTAATACCTCTCCATATACACCCTAACACCCCGCTGCTCATACCTCTCCCTATACACCCTAACATCCCGCTGCTAATACCTCTCCCTATACACCTTAACATCCCGCTGCTAATACCTCCCCTATACACCCTAACATCCCGCTGCTAATACCTCTCCCTATACACCCTAACATCCCGCTGCTAATACCTCCCCTATACACCCTAACACCCTGCTGCTAATACCTCTCCCTATACACCCTAACATCCTGCTGCTAATACCTCTCCCTATACACCCTAACACCCTGCTGCTAATATCTCTCCCTATACACCCTAACATCCCGCTGCTAATACCTCTCCCTATACACCCTAACATCCCGCTGCTAATACCTCTCCCTATACACCCTAACACCCCGCTGCTAATACCTCTCACTATACACCCTAACACCCCGCTGCTAATACCTCTCCCTATACACCCTAACATCCCGCTGCTAATACCTCTCCCTATACACCCTAACATCCCGCTGCTAATACCTCTCCCTATACACCCTAACATCCTGCTGCTAATACCTCTCCCTATACACCCTAACACCCCGCTGCTAATACCTCTCCCTATACACCCTAACATCCTGCTGCTAATACCTCTCCCTATACACCCTAACATCCCGCTGCTAATACCTCTCCCTATACACCCTAACATCCCGCTGCTAATACCTCTCCCTATACACCCTAACATCCTGCTGCTAATACCTCTCCCTATACACCCTAACATCCTGCTGCTAATACCTCACCCTATACACCCTAACACCCCGCTGCTAATACCTCTCCCTATACACCCTAACACCCCGCTGCCAATACCTCTCCCTATACACCCTAACACCCCGCTGCTAATACCTCTCCCTATACACCCTAACATCCCGCTGCTAATACCTCTCCCTATACACCCTAACACCCTGCTGCTAATACCTCTCCCTATACACCCTAACACCCCGCTGCTAATACCTCTCCCTATACACCCTAACATCCTGCTGCTAATACCTCTCCCTATACACCCTAACATCCTGCTGCTAATACCTCTCCCAATACACCCTAACACCCCGCTGCTAATACCTCTCCCTATACACCCTAACATCCTGCTGCTAATACCTCTCCCTATACACCCTAACACCCCGCTGCTAATACCTCTCCCTATACACCCTAACATCCTGCTGCTAATACCTCTCCCTATATACCCTAACACCCCGCTGCTAATACCTCTCCCTATACACCCTAACACCCCGCTGCTAATACCTCTCCCTATACACCCTAACACCCCGCTGCCAATACCTCTCCCTATACACCCTAACACCCCGCTGCTAATACCTCTCCCTATACATCCTAACATCCTGCTGCTTATACCTCTCCCTATACACCCCGCTGCTAATACCTCTCCCTATACACCCTCACATCCTGCTGCTAATATCTCTCACTATACACCCTAACATCCTGCTGCTAATACCTCTCCCTATACACCCTAACATCCCGCTGCTAATACCTCTCCCTATACACCCTAACACCCCGCTGCTAATACCTCTCCCTATACACCCTAACACCCCACTGCTAATACCTCTCTCTATACACCCTAACATCCTGCTGCTAATACCTCTCCCTATACACCCTAACATCCTGCTGCTAATACCTCTCCCTATACACCCTAACACCCCGCTGCTAATACCTCTCCCTATACACCCTAACACCCCGCTGCTAATACCTCTCCCTATACACCCTAACACCCCGCTGCTAATACCTCTCCCTATACACCCTAACACCCCACTGCTAATACCTCTCCCTATACACCCTAACACCCGCTGCTAATACCTCTCCCTATACACCCTAACACCCCGCTGCTAATACCTCTCCATATACACCCTAACATCCCGCTGCTAATACCTCTCCCTATACACCCTAACACCCCGCTGCTAATACCTCTCCCTATACACCCTAACACCCCGCTGCTAATACCTCTCCCTATATACCCTAACATCCCGCTGCTAATACCTCTCCCTATACACCCTAACATCCCGCTGCTAATACCTCTCCCTATACACCCTAACACCCCGCTGCTAATACCTCTCCCTATACACCCTAACATCCTGCTGCTAATACCTCTCCCCATACACCCTAACATCCTGCTGCTAATACCTCTCCCTATACACCCTAACACCCGCTGCTAATACCTCTCCCTATACACCCTAACATCCCGCTGCTAATACCTCTCCCTATACACCCTAACATCCTGCTGCTAATACCTCTCCCTATACACCCTAACACCCCGCTGCTAATACCTCTCCCTATACACCCTAACACCCCGCTGCTAATACCTCTCCCTATACACCCTAACACCCCGCTGCCAATACCTCTCCCTATACACCCTAACACCCCGCTGCTAATACCTCTCCCTATACATCCTAACATCCTGCTGCTTATACCTCTCCCTATACACCCCGCTGCTAATACCTCTCCCTATACACCCTAACATCCTGCTGCTAATATCTCTCCCTATACACCCTAACATCCTGCTGCTAATACCTCTCCCTATACACCCTAACATCCCGCTGCTAATACCTCTCCCTATACACCCTAACACCCCGCTGCTAATACCTCTCCCTATACACCCTAACACCCCACTGCTAATACCTCTCTCTATACACCCTAACATCCTGCTGCTAATACCTCTCCCTATACACCCTAACATCCTGCTGCTAATACCTCTCCCTATACACCCTAACACCCCGCTGCTAATACCTCTCCCTATACACCCTAACACCTCGCTGCTAATACCTCTCCCTATACACCCTAACACCCCGCTGCTAATACCTCTCCCTATACACCCTAACACCCCGCTGCTAATACCTCTCCCTATACACCCTAACACCCGCTGCTAATACCTCTCCCTATACACCCTAACACCCCGCTGCTAATACCTCTCCCTATACACCCTAACACCCCGCTGCTAATACCTCTCCCTATACACCCTAACACCCCGCTGCTAATACCTCTCCCTATACACCCTAACACCCCGCTGCTAATACCTCTCCCTATACACCCTAACATTCCGCTGCTAATACCTCTCCCTATACACCCTAACACCCGCTGCTAATACCTCTCCCTATACACCCTAACACCCCACTGCTAATACCTCTCCCTATACACCCTAACACCCCGCTGCTAATACCTCTCCCTATACACCCTAACACCCCGCTGCTAATACCTCTCCCTATACACCCTAACATCCCGCTGCTAATACCTCTCCCTATACACCCTAACACCCTGCTGCTAATACCTCTCCCTATACACCCTAACACCCCGCTGCTAATACCTCTCCCTATACACCCTAACATCCTGCTGCTAATACCTCTCCCTATACACCCTAACATCCCGCTGCTAATACCTCTCCCTATACACCCTAACACCCCGCTGCTAATACCTCTCCCTATACACCCTAACACCCCACTGCTAATACCTCTCTCTATACACCCTAACATCCTGCTGCTAATACCTCTCCCTATACACCCTAACATCCAGCTGCTAATACCTCTCCCTATACACCCTAACACCCCGCTGCTAATACCTCTCCCTATACACTCTAACACCCCGCTGCTAATACCTCTCCCTATACACCCTAACACCCCGCTGCTAATACCTCTCCCTATACACCCTAACACCCCGCTGCTAATACCTCTCCCTATACACCCTAACACCCGCTGCTAATACCTCTCCCTATACACCCTAACACCCCGCTGCTAATACCTCTCCCTATACACCCTAACACCCCGCTGCTAATACCTCTCCCTATACACCCTAACACCCCGCTGCTAATACCTCTCCCTATACACCCTAACACCCTGCTGCTAATACCTCTCCCTATAAACCCTAACATTCCGCTGCTAATACCTCTCCCTATACACCCTAACACCCACTGCTAATACCTCTCCCTATACACCCTAACACCCCGCTGCTAATACCTCTCCCTATACACACTAACATCCCGCTGCTAATACCTCTCCCTATGCACCCTAACATCCCGCTGCTAATACCTCTCCCTATACACCCTAACACCCCGCTGCTAATACCTCTCCCTATACACCCTAACATCCCGCTGCTAATACCTCTCCCTATACACCCTAACACCCCGCTGCTAATACCTCTCCCTATACACCCTAACACCCGCTGCTAATACCTCTCCCTATACACCCTAACACCCCGCTGCTAATACCTCTCCCTATACACCCTAACACCCCGCTGCTAATACCTCTCCCTATACACCCTAACACCCCGCTGCTAATACCTCTCCCTATACACCCTAACACCCTGCTGCTAATACCTCTCCCTATAAACCCTAACATTCCGCTGCTAATACCTCTCCCTATACACCCTAACACCCACTGCTAATACCTCTCCCTATACACCCTAACACCCCGCTGCTAATACCTCTCCCTATACACACTAACACCCCGCTGCTAATACCTCTCCCTATACACCCTAATATCCTGCTACTAATACCTCTCCCTAACACCCCGCTGCTAATACCTCTCCCTATAAACCCTAACATCCCGCTGCTAATACCTCTCCCTATACACCCTAACATCCCGCTGCTAATACCTCTCCCTATACACCCTAACATCCCACTACTAATACCTGTCCCTATACACCCTAACACCCCGCTGCTAATACCTGTCCCTATACACCCTAACACCCCGCTGCTAATACCTCTCCCTAACACCCCGCTGCTAATACCTCTCCCTATAAACCCTAACACCCCGCTGCTAATACCTCTCCCTATACACCCTAACACCCTGCTGCTAATACCTCTCCCTATACACCCTAACATCCTGCTGCTAATACCTCTCCCTATACACCCTAACACCCTGCTGCTAATATCTCTCCCTATACACCCTAACATCCCGCTGCTTATACCTCTCCCTATACACCCTAACACCCCGCTGCTAATACCTCTCCCTATACACCTTAACATCCCGCTGCTAATATCTCTCCCTATAAACCCTAACATCCCGCTGCTAATACCTCTCCCTATACACCCTAACACCCCGCTGCTAATACCTCTCCCTATACACCCTAACATCCCTCTACTAATACCTCTCCCTATACACCCTAACACCCGCTGCTAATACCTCTCCCTATACACCCTAACACCCCGCTGCTAATACCTCTCCCTATACACCCTAACATCCCGCTGCTAATACCTCTCCCTATACACCCTAACATCCTGCTGCTAATACCTCTCCCTATACACCCTAACATCCCGCTGCTAATACCTCTCCCTATAAACCCTAACACCCTGCTGCTTATACCTCTCCCTATAAACCCTAACATCCCGCTGCTAATACCTCTCCCTATACACCCTAACACCCCGCTGCTAATACCTCTCCCTATACACCCTAACATCCCGCTGCTAATACCTCTCCCTATACACCCTAACACCCTGCTGCTAATATCTCTCCCTATACACCCTAACATCCTGCTGCTAATACCTCTCCCTATACACCCAAACACCCCGCTGCTAATACCTCTCCATATACACCCTAAAACCCCGCTGCTATTACCTCTCCCTATACACCCTAACACCCCGCTGCTAATACCTCTCCCTATACACCCTAACATCCCACTGCTAATACCTCTCCCTATACACCCTAACACCCTGCTGCTAATATCTCTCCCTATACACCCTAACATCCCGCTGCTAATACCTCTCCCTATACACCCTAACATCCCGCTGCTAATACCTCTCCCTATACACCCTAACACCCCGCTGCTAATACCTCTCACTATACACCCTAACACCCCGCTGCTAATACCTCTCCCTATACACCCTAACACCCCGCTGCTAATACCTCTCCCTATACACCCTAACATCCCGCTGCTAATACCTCTCCCTATACACCCTAACATCCTGCTGCTAATACCTCTCCCTATACACCCTAACACCCCGCTGCTAATACCTCTCCCTATACACCCTAACATCCTGCTGCTAATACCTCTCCCTATACACCCTAACATCCCGCTGCTAATACCTCTCCCTATACACCCTAACATCCCGCTGCTAATACCTCTCCCTATACACCCTAACATCCTGCTGCTAATACCTCTCCCTATACACCCTAACATCCCGCTGCTAATACCTCTCCCTATACACCCTAACACCCCGCTGCTATTACCTCTCCCTATACACCCTAACACCCCGCTGCTAATACCTCTCCCTATACACCCTAACATCCCGCTGCTAATACCTCTCCCTATACACCCTAACACCCTGCTGCTAATACCTCTCCCTATACACCCTAACACCCCGCTGCTAATACCTCTCCCTATACACCCTAACATCCTGCTGCTAATACCTCTCCCTATACACCCTAACATCCTGCTGCTAATACCTCTCCCAATACACCCTAACACCCCGCTGCTAATACCTCTCCCTATACACCCTAACATCCTGCTGCTAATACCTCTCCCTATACACCCTAACACCCCGCTGCTAATACCTCTCCCTATACACCCTAACATCCTGCTGCTAATACCTCTCCCTATTGCTGCTAATTACCTCTCCCTATACACCCTAACACCCCGCTACCTCTCCCTCATCCTGCTGCTAATTACCTCTCCCTATACACCCTAACACCCCGCTGCTAATACCTCTCCCTATACACCCTAACATCCCGCTGCTAATACCTCTCCCTATACACCCTAACACCCTGCTGCTAATACCTCTCCCTATACACCCTAACACCCCGCTGCTAATACCTCTCCCTATACACCCTAACATCCCACTGCTAATACCTCTCCCTATACACCCTAACATCCTGCTGCTAATACCTCTCCCAATACACCCTAACACCCCGCTGCTAATACCTCTCCCTATACACCCTAACATCCTGCTGCTAATACCTCTCCCTATACACCCTAACACCCCGCTGCTAATACCTCTCCCTATACACCCTAACATCCTGCTGCTAATACCTCTCCCTATATACCCTAACACCCCGCTGCTAATACCTCTCCCTATACACCCTAACACCCCGCTGCTAATACCTCTCCCTATACACCCTAACACCCCGCTGCCAATACCTCTCCCTATACACCCTAACACCCCGCTGCTAATACCTCTCCCTATACATCCTAACATCCTGCTGCTTATACCTCTCCCTATACACCCCGCTGCTAATACCTCTCCCTATACACCCTCACATCCTGCTGCTAATATCTCTCCCTATACACCCTAACATCCCGCTGCTAATACCTCTCCCTATACACCCTAACACCCCGCTGCTAATACCTCTCCCTATACACCCTAACACCCCACTGCTAATACCTCTCTCTATACACCCTAACATCCTGCTGCTAATACCTCTCCCTATACACCCTAACATCCTGCTGCTAATATCTCTCCCTATACACCCTAACACCCCGCTGCTAATACCTCTCCCTATACACCCTAACACCCCGCTGCTAATACCTCTCCCTATACACCCTAACACCCCGCTGCTAATACCTCTCCCTATACACCCTAACACCCCACTGCTAATACCTCTCCCTATACACCCTAACACCCGCTGCTAATACCTCTCCCTATACACCCTAACACCCCGCTGCTAATACCTCTCCCTATACACCCTAACATCCCGCTACTAATACCTCTCCCTATACACCCTAACACCCCGCTGCTAATACCTCTCCCTATACACCCTAACACCCCGCTGCTAATACCTCTCCCTATATACCCTAACATCCCGCTGCTAATACCTCTCCCTATACACCCTAACATCCCGCTGCTAATACCTCTCCCTATACACCCTAACATCCTGCTGCTAATACCTCTCCCTATACACCCTAACATCCCACTGCTAATACCTCTCCCTATACACCCTAACACCCTGCTGCTTATACCTCTCCCTATAAACCCTAACATCCCGCTGCTAATACCTCTCCCTATACACCCTAACACCCCGCTGCTAATACCTCTCCCTATACACCCTAACATCCCGCTGCTAATACCTCTCCCTATACACCCTAACACCCTGCTGCTAATACCTCTCCCTATACACCCTAACACCCCGCTGCTAATACCTCTCCCTATACACCCTAACACCCCGCTACTAATACCTCTCCCTATACACCCTAACATCCCGCTGCTAATACCTCTCCCCATACACCCTAACATCCCGCTGCTAATACCTCTCCCTATACACCCTAACATCCCGCTGCTAATACTGTACCTCTCCCTATACACCATAACATCCCGCTGCTAATACCTCTCCCTATACACCCTAACACCCCGCTGCTAATACCTCTCCCTATACACCCTAACACCCCGCTGCCAATACCTCTCCCTATACACCCTAACATCCCGCTGCTAATACCTCTCCCTATACACCCTAACACCCGCTACTAATACCTCTCCCTATACACCCTAACATCCTGCTGCTAATACCTCTCCCTATGCACCCTAACACCCCACTGCTAATACCTCTCCCTATACACCCTAACATCCCGCTGCTAATACCTCTCCCTATACACCCTAACACCCTGCTGCTAATACCTCTCCCTATACACCCTAACACCCCGCTACTAATACCTCTCCCTATGCACCCTAACATCCCGCTGCCAATACCTCTCCCTATACACCCTAACATCCTGCTGCTAATACCTCTCCCTATACATCCTAACACCCCGCTGCTAATACCTCTCCCTATACACCCTAACACACTGCTGCTAATACCTCTCCCTATACACCCCGCTGCTAATACCTCTCCCTATACACCCTAACACCCCGCTGCTAATACCTCTCCCTATACACCCTAACATCCCGCTGCTAATACCTCTCCCTATACACCCTAACATCCCGCTGCTAATACCTCTCCCTATACACCCTAACACCATGCTGCTAATATCTCTCCCTATACACCCTAACATCCTGCTGCTAATACCTCTCCCTATACACCCTAACACCCCGCTGCTAATACCTCTCCATATACACCCTAACACCCCGCTGCTCATACCTCTCCCTATACACCCTAACATCCCGCTGCTAATACCTCTCCCTATACACCTTAACATCCCGCTGCTAATACCTCCCCTATACACCCTAACATCCCGCTGCTAATACCTCTCCCTATACACCCTAACATCCCGCTGCTAATACCTCCCCTATACACCCTAACACCCTGCTGCTAATACCTCTCCCTATACACCCTAACATCCTGCTGCTAATACCTCTCCCTATACACCCTAACACCCTGCTGCTAATATCTCTCCCTATACACCCTAACATCCCGCTGCTAATACCTCTCCCTATACACCCTAACATCCCGCTGCTAATACCTCTCCCTATACACCCTAACACCCCGCTGCTAATACCTCTCACTATACACCCTAACACCCCGCTGCTAATACCTCTCCCTATACACCCTAACATCCCGCTGCTAATACCTCTCCCTATACACCCTAACATCCCGCTGCTAATACCTCTCCCTATACACCCTAACATCCTGCTGCTAATACCTCTCCCTATACACCCTAACACCCCGCTGCTAATACCTCTCCCTATACACCCTAACATCCTGCTGCTAATACCTCTCCCTATACACCCTAACATCCCGCTGCTAATACCTCTCCCTATACACCCTAACATCCCGCTGCTAATACCTCTCCCTATACACCCTAACATCCTGCTGCTAATACCTCTCCCTATACACCCTAACATCCCGCTGCTAATACCTCTCCCTATCACCCTAACACCCCGCTGCTATTACCTCTCCCTATACACCCTAACACCCCGCTGCTAATACCTCTCCCTATACACCCTAACATCCCGCTGCTAATACCTCTCCCTATACACCCTAACACCCTGCTGCTAATACCTCTCCCTATACACCCTAACACCCCGCTGCTAATACCTCTCCCTATACACCCTAACATCCTGCTGCTAATACCTCTCCCTATACACCCTAACATCCTGCTGCTAATACCTCTCCCAATACACCCTAACACCCCGCTGCTAATACCTCTCCCTATACACCCTAACATCCTGCTGCTAATACCTCTCCCTATACACCCTAACACCCCGCTGCTAATACCTCTCCCTATACACCCTAACATCCTGCTGCTAATACCTCTCCCTATATACCCTAACACCCCGCTGCTAATACCTCTCCCTATACACCCTAACACCCCGCTGCTAATACCTCTCCCTATACACCCTAACACCCCGCTGCCAATACCTCTCCCTATACACCCTAACACCCCGCTGCTAATACCTCTCCCTATACATCCTAACATCCTGCTGCTTATACCTCTCCCTATACACCCCGCTGCTAATACCTCTCCCTATACACCCTCACATCCTGCTGCTAATATCTCTCACTATACACCCTAACATCCTGCTGCTAATACCTCTCCCTATACACCCTAACATCCCGCTGCTAATACCTCTCCCTATACACCCTAACACCCCGCTGCTAATACCTCTCCCTATACACCCTAACACCCCACTGCTAATACCTCTCTCTATACACCCTAACATCCTGCTGCTAATACCTCTCCCTATACACCCTAACATCCTGCTGCTAATACCTCTCCCTATACACCCTAACACCCCGCTGCTAATACCTCTCCCTATACACCCTAACACCCCGCTGCTAATACCTCTCCCTATACACCCTAACACCCCGCTGCTAATACCTCTCCCTATACACCCTAACACCCCACTGCTAATACCTCTCCCTATACACCCTAACACCCGCTGCTAATACCTCTCCCTATACACCCTAACACCCCGCTGCTAATACCTCTCCATATACACCCTAACATCCCGCTGCTAATACCTCTCCCTATACACCCTAACACCCCGCTGCTAATACCTCTCCCTATACACCCTAACACCCCGCTGCTAATACCTCTCCCTATATACCCTAACATCCCGCTGCTAATACCTCTCCCTATACACCCTAACATCCCGCTGCTAATACCTCTCCCTATACACCCTAACACCCCGCTGCTAATACCTCTCCCTATACACCCTAACATCCTGCTGCTAATACCTCTCCCCATACACCCTAACATCCTGCTGCTAATACCTCTCCCTATACACCCTAACACCCGCTGCTAATACCTCTCCCTATACACCCTAACATCCCGCTGCTAATACCTCTCCCTATACACCCTAACATCCTGCTGCTAATACCTCTCCCTATACACCCTAACACCCCGCTGCTAATACCTCTCCCTATACACCCTAACACCCCGCTGCTAATACCTCTCCCTATACACCCTAACACCCCGCTGCCAATACCTCTCCCTATACACCCTAACACCCCGCTGCTAATACCTCTCCCTATACATCCTAACATCCTGCTGCTTATACCTCTCCCTATACACCCCGCTGCTAATACCTCTCCCTATACACCCTAACATCCTGCTGCTAATATCTCTCCCTATACACCCTAACATCCTGCTGCTAATACCTCTCCCTATACACCCTAACATCCCGCTGCTAATACCTCTCCCTATACACCCTAACACCCCGCTGCTAATACCTCTCCCTATACACCCTAACACCCCACTGCTAATACCTCTCTCTATACACCCTAACATCCTGCTGCTAATACCTCTCCCTATACACCCTAACATCCTGCTGCTAATACCTCTCCCTATACACCCTAACACCCCGCTGCTAATACCTCTCCCTATACACCCTAACACCTCGCTGCTAATACCTCTCCCTATACACCCTAACACCCCGCTGCTAATACCTCTCCCTATACACCCTAACACCCCGCTGCTAATACCTCTCCCTATACACCCTAACACCCGCTGCTAATACCTCTCCCTATACACCCTAACACCCCGCTGCTAATACCTCTCCCTATACACCCTAACACCCCGCTGCTAATACCTCTCCCTATACACCCTAACACCCCGCTGCTAATACCTCTCCCTATACACCCTAACACCCCGCTGCTAATACCTCTCCCTATACACCCTAACATTCCGCTGCTAATACCTCTCCCTATACACCCTAACACCCGCTGCTAATACCTCTCCCTATACACCCTAACACCCCACTGCTAATACCTCTCCCTATACACCCTAACACCCCGCTGCTAATACCTCTCCCTATACACCCTAACACCCCGCTGCTAATACCTCTCCCTATACACCCTAACATCCCGCTGCTAATACCTCTCCCTATACACCCTAACACCCTGCTGCTAATACCTCTCCCTATACACCCTAACACCCCGCTGCTAATACCTCTCCCTATACACCCTAACATCCTGCTGCTAATACCTCTCCCTATACACCCTAACATCCCGCTGCTAATACCTCTCCCTATACACCCTAACACCCCGCTGCTAATACCTCTCCCTATACACCCTAACACCCCACTGCTAATACCTCTCTCTATACACCCTAACATCCTGCTGCTAATACCTCTCCCTATACACCCTAACATCCAGCTGCTAATACCTCTCCCTATACACCCTAACACCCCGCTGCTAATACCTCTCCCTATACACTCTAACACCCCGCTGCTAATACCTCTCCCTATACACCCTAACACCCCGCTGCTAATACCTCTCCCTATACACCCTAACACCCCGCTGCTAATACCTCTCCCTATACACCCTAACACCCGCTGCTAATACCTCTCCCTATACACCCTAACACCCCGCTGCTAATACCTCTCCCTATACACCCTAACACCCCGCTGCTAATACCTCTCCCTATACACCCTAACACCCCGCTGCTAATACCTCTCCCTATACACCCTAACACCCTGCTGCTAATACCTCTCCCTATAAACCCTAACATTCCGCTGCTAATACCTCTCCCTATACACCCTAACACCCACTGCTAATACCTCTCCCTATACACCCTAACACCCCGCTGCTAATACCTCTCCCTATACACACTAACATCCCGCTGCTAATACCTCTCCCTATGCACCCTAACATCCCGCTGCTAATACCTCTCCCTATACACCCTAACACCCCGCTGCTAATACCTCTCCCTATACACCCTAACATCCCGCTGCTAATACCTCTCCCTATGCACCCTAACATCCTGCTGCTAATACCTCTCCCTATACACCCTAACATCCTGCTGCTAATACCTCTCCCTATACACCCTAACACCCCGCTGCTAATACCTCTCCCTATACACCCTAACACCCCGCTGCTAATACCTCTCCCTATACACCCTAACACCCGCTGCTAATACCTCTCCCTATACACCCTAACACCCCGCTGCTAATACCTCTCCCTATACACCCTAACACCCCGCTGATAATACCTCTCCCTATACACCCTAACACCCCGCTGCTAATACCTCTCCCTATACACCCTAACACCCCGCTGCTAATACCTCTCCCTATACACCCTAACATTCCGCTGCTAATACCTCTCCCTATACACCCTAACACCCGCTGCTAATACCTCTCCCTATACACCCTAACACCCCGCTGCTAATACCTCTCCCTATACACCCTAACATCCCGCTGCTAATACCTCTCCCTATGCACCCTAACATCCCACTGCTAATACCTCCCCTATACACCCTAACATCCTGCTGCTAATACCTCTCCCTATGCACCCTAACATCCCGCTGCTAATACCTCTCCCTATACACCCTAACATCCCGCTGCTAATACCTCTCCCTATACACCCTAACATCCCGCTGCTAATACCTCACCCTATACACCCTAACACCCGCTGCTAATACCTCTCCCTATACACCCTAACATCCCGCTGCTAATACCTCACCCTATACACCCTAACACCCTGCTGCTAATACCTCTCCCTATACACCCTAACACCCGCTGCTAATACCTCTCCCTATACACCCTAACATCCTGCTGCTAATACCTCTCCCTATACACCCTAACACCCCGCTGCTAATACCTCTCCCTATACACCCTAACATCCCGCTGCTAATACCTCTCCCTATACACCCTAACACCCCGCTGCTAATACCTGTCCCTATACACCCTAACACCCCGCTGCTAATACCTCTCCCTATAGACCCTAACACCCCGCTGCTAATACCTCTCCCTATACACCCTAACACCCCGCTGCTAATACCTCTCACTATACACCCTAACACCCCGCTGCTAATACCTCTCCCTATACACCCTAACATCCCGCTGCTAATACCTCTCCCTATACACCCTAACATCCCGCTGCTAATACCTCTCCCTATACACCCTAACATCCTGCTGCTAATACCTCTCCCTATACACCCTAACATCCCGCTGCTAATACCTCTCCCTATACACCCTAACATCCCGCTGCTAATACCTCTCCCTATACACCCTAACATCCTGCTGCTAATACCTCTCCCTATACACCCTAACATCCCGCTGCTAATACCTCTCCCTATCACCCTAACACCCCGCTGCTATTACCTCTCCCTATACACCCTAACACCCCGCTGCTAATACCTCTCCCTATACACCCTAACATCCCGCTGCTAATACCTCTCCCTATACACCCTAACACCCTGCTGCTAATACCTCTCCCTATACACCCTAACACCCCGCTGCTAATACCTCTCCCTATACACCCTAACATCCTGCTGCTAATACCTCTCCCTATACACCCTAACATCCTGCTGCTAATACCTCTCCCAATACACCCTAACACCCCGCTGCTAATACCTCTCCCTATACACCCTAACATCCTGCTGCTAATACCTCTCCCTATACACCCTAACACCCCGCTGCTAATACCTCTCCCTATACACCCTAACATCCTGCTGCTAATACCTCTCCCTATATACCCTAACACCCCGCTGCTAATACCTCTCCCTATACACCCTAACACCCCGCTGCTAATACCTCTCCCTATACACCCTAACACCCCGCTGCCAATACCTCTCCCTATACACCCTAACACCCCGCTGCTAATACCTCTCCCTATACATCCTAACATCCTGCTGCTTATACCTCTCCCTATACACCCCGCTGCTAATACCTCTCCCTATACACCCTCACATCCTGCTGCTAATATCTCTCACTATACACCCTAACATCCTGCTGCTAATACCTCTCCCTATACACCCTAACATCCCGCTGCTAATACCTCTCCCTATACACCCTAACACCCCGCTGCTAATACCTCTCCCTATACACCCTAACACCCCACTGCTAATACCTCTCTCTATACACCCTAACATCCTGCTGCTAATACCTCTCCCTATACACCCTAACATCCTGCTGCTAATACCTCTCCCTATACACCCTAACACCCCCCGCTGCTAATACCTCTCCCTATACACCCTAACACCCCGCTGCTAATACCTCTCCCTATACACCCTAACACCCCGCTGCTAATACCTCTCCCTATACACCCTAACACCCCACTGCTAATACCTCTCCCTATACACCCTAACACCCGCTGCTAATACCTCTCCCTATACACCCTAACACCCCGCTGCTAATACCTCTCCATATACACCCTAACATCCCGCTGCTAATACCTCTCCCTATACACCCTAACACCCCGCTGCTAATACCTCTCCCTATACACCCTAACACCCCGCTGCTAATACCTCTCCCTATATACCCTAACATCCCGCTGCTAATACCTCTCTCCCTATACACCCTAACATCCGCTGCTAATACCTCTCCCTATACACCCTAACACCCCGCTGCTAATACCTCTCCCTATACACCCTAACATCCTGCTGCTAATACCTCTCCCCATACACCCTAACATCCTGCTGCTAATACTCTCCCTATACACCCTAACACCCGCTGCTAATACCTCTCCCTATACACCCTAACATCCCGCTGCTAATACCTCTCCCTATACACCCTAACATCCTGCTGCTAATACCTCTCCCTATACACCCTAACACCCCGCTGCTAATACCTCTCCCTATACACCCTAACACCCCGCTGCTAATACCTCTCCCTATACACCCTAACACCCCGCTGCCAATACCTCTCCCTATACACCCTAACACCCCGCTGCTAATACCTCTCCCTATACATCCTAACATCCTGCTGCTTATACCTCTCCCTATACACCCCGCTGCTAATACCTCTCCCTATACACCCTAACATCCTGCTGCTAATATCTCTCCCTATACACCCTAACATCCTGCTGCTAATACCTCTCCCTATACACCCTAACATCCCGCTGCTAATACCTCTCCCTATACACCCTAACACCCCGCTGCTAATACCTCTCCCTATACACCCTAACACCCCACTGCTAATACCTCTCTCTATACACCCTAACATCCTGCTGCTAATACCTCTCCCTATACACCCTAACATCCTGCTGCTAATACCTCTCCCTATACACCCTAACACCCCGCTGCTAATACCTCTCCCTATACACCCTAACACCTCGCTGCTAATACCTCTCCCTATACACCCTAACACCCCGCTGCTAATACCTCTCCCTATACACCCTAACACCCCGCTGCTAATACCTCTCCCTATACACCCTAACACCCGCTGCTAATACCTCTCCCTATACACCCTAACACCCCGCTGCTAATACCTCTCCCTATACACCCTAACACCCCGCTGCTAATACCTCTCCCTATACACCCTAACACCCCGCTGCTAATACCTCTCCCTATACACCCTAACACCCCGCTGCTAATACCTCTCCCTATACACCCTAACATTCCGCTGCTAATACCTCTCCCTATACACCCTAACACCCGCTGCTAATACCTCTCCCTATACACCCTAACACCCCACTGCTAATACCTCTCCCTATACACCCTAACACCCCGCTGCTAATACCTCTCCCTATACACCCTAACACCCCGCTGCTAATACCTCTCCCTATACACCCTAACATCCCGCTGCTAATACCTCTCCCTATACACCCTAACACCCTGCTGCTAATACCTCTCCCTATACACCCTAACACCCCGCTGCTAATACCTCTCCCTATACACCCTAACATCCTGCTGCTAATACCTCTCCCTATACACCCTAACATCCCGCTGCTAATACCTCTCCCTATACACCCTAACACCCGCTGCTAATACCTCTCCCTATACACCCTAACACCCACTGCTAATACCTCTCTCTATACACCCTAACATCCTGCTGCTAATACCTCTCCCTATACACCCTAACATCCAGCTGCTAATACCTCTCCCTATACACCCTAACACCCCGCTGCTAATACCTCTCCCTATACACTCTAACACCCCGCTGCTAATACCTCTCCCTATACACCCTAACACCCGCTGCTAATACCTCTCCCTATACACCCTAACACCCGCTGCTAATACCTCTCCCTATACACCCTAACACCCCGCTGCTAATACCTCTCCCTATACACCCTAACACCCCGCTGCTAATACCTCTCCCTATACACCCTAACACCCCGCTGCTAATACCTCTCCCTATACACCCTAACACCCTGCTGCTAATACCTCTCCCTATAAACCCTAACATTCCGCTGCTAATACCTCTCCCTATACACCCTAACACCCACTGCTAATACCTCTCCCTATACACCCTAACACCCCGCTGCTAATACCTCTCCCTATACACACTAACATCCCGCTGCTAATACCTCTCCCTATGCACCCTAACATCCCGCTGCTAATACCTCTCCCTATACACCCTAACACCCCGCTGCTAATACCTCTCCCTATACACCCTAACATCCCGCTGCTAATACCTCTCCCTATGCACCCTAACATCCTGCTGCTAATACCTCTCCCTATACACCCTAACATCCTGCTGCTAATACCTCTCCCTATACACCCTAACACCCCGCTGCTAATACCTCTCCCTATACACCCTAACACCCCGCTGCTAATACCTCTCCCTATACACCCTAACACCCGCTGCTAATACCTCTCCCTATACACCCTAACACCCCGCTGCTAATACCTCTCCCTATACACCCTAACACCCCGCTGATAATACCTCTCCTATACACCCTAACACCCCGCTGCTAATACCTCTCCCTATACACCCTAACACCCCGCTGCTAATACCTCTCCCTATACACCCTAACATTCCGCTGCTAATACCTCTCCCTATACACCCTAACACCCGCTGCTAATACCTCTCCCTATACACCCTAACACCCCGCTGCTAATACCTCTCCCTATACACCCTAACACCCTGCTGCTAATACCTCTCCTATAAACCCTAACATTCCGCTGCTAATACCTCTCCCTATACACCCTAACACCCACTGCTAATACCTCTCCCTATACACCCTAACACCCCGCTGCTAATACCTCTCCCTATACACACTAACATCCGCTGCTAATACCTCTCCCTATGCACCCTAACATCCCGCTGCTAATACCTCTCCCTATACACCCTAACACCCCGCTGCTAATACCTCTCCCTATACACCCTAACATCCCGCTGCTAATACCTCTCCCTATGCACCCTAACATCCTGCTGCTAATACCTCTCCCTATACACCCTAACATCCTGCTGCTAATACCTCTCCCTATACACCCTAACACCCCGCTGCTAATACCTCTCCCTATACACCCTAACACCCCGCTGCTAATACCTCTCCTATACACCCTAACACCCGCTGCTAATACCTCTCCCTATACACCCTAACACCCCGCTGCTAATACCTCTCCCTATACACCCTAACACCCGCTGATAATACCTCTCCCTATACACCCTAACACCCCGCTGCTAATACCTCTCCCTATACACCCTAACACCCGCTGCTAATACCTCTCCCTATACACCCTAACATTCCGCTGCTAATACCTCTCCCTATACACCCTAACACCCGCTGCTAATACCTCTCCCTATACACCCTAACACCCCGCTGCTAATACCTCTCCCTATACACCCTAACATCCCGCTGCTAATACCTCTCCCTATGCACCCTAACATCCCGCTGCTAATACCTCCCCTATACACCCTAACATCCTGCTGCTAATACCTCTCCCTATGCACCCTAACATCCCGCTGCTAATACCTCTCCCTATACACCCTAACATCCCGCTGCTAATACCTCTCCCTATACACCCTAACATCCCGCTGCTAATACCTCACCCTATACACCCTAACACCGCTGCTAATACCTCTCCCTATACACCCTAACATCCCGCTGCTAATACCTCACCCTATACACCCTAACACC
>NW_027455655.1:0-33134 GCF_040206685.1 Ascaphus truei
GAACCACAAGTACCGGGTCCATGGTTCTGGCCGTATACTGGGGGGACGGGGACGACTCCCATTAACCCCTGACTATACCGGGGATACGCTTATCACAATGCCTTTCTGGTCTGTGCTGAAGCAGGGCATTCTGGCAGCCAAGTGGCTTGACCTTTATTAGTGAGCCTGGTTACCCCCTCTCGGAACCACAGACTTAGAAATCGCCAGCTCATATACAGTGCATAAAATATATTTATATATATACCCTTATACACCATTTAATAAAAAATATCACAAAATTCTTCTAAGTCCCTCGGGAAGAGTGAAAGACGCGCACGTTCATTTTCAGAGCTCCTAGACCTTCCTATAAGAAGTTAGCCAAAAAGTAGCTTCGAAAAACGCTTAGGTTAAGTTTCAGAGTTGCTTCTAATGTACCAAAGCTGGACTTAGACATAATTTCACTCTCACAACATTATGGCTGGTTGGAGACAGTCCGAACCACAAGTACCGGGTCCATGGTTCTGGCCGTATACTGGGGGGACGGGGACGACTCCCATTAACCCCTGACTATACCGGGGATACGCTTATCACAATGCCTTTCTGGTCTGTGCTGAAGCACGGCATTCTGGCAGCCAAGTGGCTTGACCTTTATTAGTGAGCCTGGTTACCCCCTCTCGGAACCACAGACTTAGAAATCGCCAGCTCATATACAGTGCATAAAATATATTTATATATATACCCTTATACACCATTTAATAAAAAATATCACAAAATTCTTCTAAGTCCCTCGGGAAGAGTGAAAGACGCGCACGTTCATTTTCAGAGCTCCTAGACCTTCCTATAAGAAGTTAGCCAAAAAGTAGTTTCGAAAAACGCTTAGGTTAAGTTTCAGAGTTGCTTCTAATGTACCAAAGCTGGACTTAGACATAATTTCACTCTCACAACATTATGGCTGGTTGGAGAGAGTCCGAACCACAAGTACCGGGTCCATGGTTCTGGCCGTATACTGGGGGGACGGGGACGACTCCCATTAACCCCTGACTATACCGGGGATACGCTTATCACAATGCCTTTCTGGTCTGTGCTGAAGCAGGGCATTCTGGCAGCCAAGTGGCTTGACCTTTATTAGTGAGCCTGGTTACCCCCTCTCGGAACCACAGACTTAGAAATCGCCAGCTCATATACAGTGCATAAAATATATTTATATATATACCCTTATACACCATTTAATAAAAAATATCACAAAATTCTTCTAAGTCCCTCGGGAAGAGTGAAAGACGCGCACGTTCATTTTCAGAGCTCCTAGACCTTCCTATAAGAAGTTAGCCAAAAAGTAGCTTCGAAAAACGCTTAGGTTAAGTTTCAGAGTTGCTTCTAATGTACCAAAGCTGGACTTAGACATAATTTCACTCTCACAACATTATGGCTGGTTGGAGACAGTCCGAACCACAAGTACCGGGTCCATGGTTCTGGCCGTATACTGGGGGGGCGGGGACGACTCCCATTAACCCCTGACTATACCGGGGATACGCTTATCACAATGCCTTTCTGGTCTGTGCTGAAGCACGGCATTCTGGCAGCCAAGTGGCTTGACCTTTATTAGTGAGCCTGGTTACCCCCTCTCGGAACCACAGACTTAGAAATCGCCAGCTCATATACAGTGCATAAAATATATTTATATATATACCCTTATACACCATTTAATAAAAAATATCACAAAATTCTTCTAAGTCCCTCGGGAAGAGTGAAAGACGCGCACGTTCATTTTCAGAGCTCCTAGACCTTCCTATAAGAAGTTAGCCAAAAAGTAGCTTCGAAAAACGCTTAGGTTAAGTTTCAGAGTTGCTTCTAATGTACCAAAGCTGGACTTAGACATAATTTCACTCTCACAACATTATGGCTGGTTGGAGAGAGTCCGAACCACAAGTACCGGGTCCATGGTTCTGGCCGTATACTGGGGGGACGGGGACGACTCCCATTAACCCCTGACTATACCGGGGATACGCTTATCACAATGCCTTTCTGGTCTGTGCTGAAGCAGGGCATTCTGGCAGCCAAGTGACTTGACCTTTATTAGTGAGCCTGGTTACCCCCTCTCGGAACCACAGACTTAGAAATCGCCAGCTCATATACAGTGCATAAAATATATTTATATATATACCCTTATACACCATTTAATAAAAAATATCACAAAATTCTTCTAAGTCCCTCGGGAAGAGTGAAAGACGCGAACGTTCATTTTCAGAGCTCCTAGACCTTGCTATAAGAAGTTAGCCAAAAAGTAGCTTCGAAAAACGCTTAGGTTAAGTTTCAGAGTTGCTTCTAATGTACCAAAGCTGGACTTAGACATAATTTCACTCTCACAACATTATGGCTGGTTGGAGAGAGTCCGAACCACAAGTACCGGGTCCATGGTTCTGGCCGTATACTGGGGGGACGGGGACGACTCCCATTAACCCCTGACTATACCGGGGATACGCTTATCACAATGCCTTTCTGGTCTGTGCTGAAGCAGGGCATTCTGGCAGCCAAGTGACTTGACCTTTATTAGTGAGCCTGGTTACCCCCTCTCGGAACCACAGACTTAGAAATCGCCAGCTCATATACAGTGCATAAAATATATTTATATATATACCCTTATACACCATTTAATAAAAAATATCACAAAATTCTTCTAAGTCCCTCGGGAAGAGTGAAAGACGCGAACGTTCATTTTCAGAGCTCCTAGACCTTGCTATAAGAAGTTAGCCAAAAAGTAGCTTCGAAAAACGCTTATGTTAAGTTTCAGAGTTGCTTCTAATGTACCAAAGCTGGACTTAGACATAATTTCACTCTCACAACATTATGGCTGGTTGGAGAGAGTCCGAACCACAAATACCGGGTCCATGGTTCTGGCCGTATACTGGGGGGACGGGGACGACTCCCATTAACCCCTGACTATACCGGGGATACGCTTATCACAATGCCTTTCTGGTCTGTGCTGAAGCAGGGCATTCTGGCAGCCAAGTGGCTTGACCTTTATTAGTGAGCCTGGTTACCCCCTCTCGGAACCACAGACTTAGAAATCGCCAGCTCATATACAGTGCATAAAATATATTTATATATATAACCTTATACACCATTTAATAAAAAATATCACAAAATTCTTGTAAGTCCCTCGGGAAGAGTGAAAGACGCGCACGTTCATTTTCAGAGCTCCTAGACCTTCCTATAAGAAGTTAGCCAAAAAGTAGCTTCGAAAAACGCTTAGGTTAAGTTTCAGAGTTGCTTCTAATGTACCAAAGCTGGACTTAGACATAATTTCACTCTCACAACATTATGGCTGGTTGGAGAGAGTCCGAACCACAAGTACCGGGTCCATGGTTCTGGCCGTATACTGGGGGGACGGGGACGACTCCCATTAACCCCTGACTATACCGGGGATACGCTTATCACAATGCCTTTCTGGTCTGTGCTGAAGCAGGGCATTCTGGCAGCCAAGTGGCTTGACCTTTATTAGTGAGCCTGGTTACCCCCTCTCGGAACCACAGACTTAGAAATCGCCAGCTCATATACAGTGCATAAAATATATTTATATATATACCCTTATACACCATTTAATAAAAAATATCACAAAATTCTTCTAAGTCCCTCGGGAAGAGTGAAAGACGCGCACGTTCATTTTCAGAGCTCCTAGACCTTGCTATAAGAAGTTAGCCAAAAAGTAGCTTCGAAAAACGCTTATGTTAAGTTTCAGAGTTGCTTCTAATGTACCAAAGCTGGACTTAGACATAATTTCACTCTCACAACATTATGGCTGGTTGGAGAGAGTCCGAACCACAAATACCGGGTCCATGGTTCTGGCCGTATACTGGGGGGACGGGGACGACTCCCATTAACCCCTGACTATACCGGGGATACGCTTATCACAATGCCTTTCTGGTCTGTGCTGAAGCAGGGCATTCTGGCAGCCAAGTGGCTTGACCTTTATTAGTGAGCCTGGTTACCCCCTCTCGGAACCACAGACTTAGAAATCGCCAGCTCATATACAGTGCATAAAATATATTTATATATATACCCTTATACACCATTTTAATAAAAAATATCACAAAATTCTTCTAAGTCCCTCGGGAAGAGTGAAAGACGCGAACGTTCATTTTCAGAGCTCCTAGACCTTCCTATAAGAAGTTAGCCAAAAAGTAGCTTCGAAAAACGCTTAGGTTAAGTTTCAGAGTTGCTTCTAATGTACCAAAGCTGGACTTAGACATAATTTCACTCTCACAACATTATGGCTTGTTGGAGACAGTCCGAACCACAAGTACCGGGTCCATGGTTCTGGCCGTATACTGGGGGGACGGGGACGACTCCCATTAACCCCTGACTATACCGGGGATACGCTTATCACAATGCCTTTCTGGTCTGTGCTGAAGCAGGGCATTCTGGCAGCCAAGTGGCTTGACCTTTATTAGTGAGCCTGGTTACCCCCTCTCGGAACCACAGACTTAGAAATCGCCAGCTCATATACAGTGCATAAAATATATTTATATATATACCCTTATACACCATTTAATAAAAAATATCACAAAATTCTTCTACGTCCCTCGGGAAGAGTGAAAGACGCGCACGTTCATTTTCAGAGCTCCTAGACCTTCCTATAAGAAGTTAGCCAAAAAGTAGCTTCGAAAAACGCTTAGGTTAAGTTTCAGAGTTGCTTCTAATGTACCAAAGCTGGACTTAGACATAATTTCACTCTCACAACATTATGGCTGGTTGGAGACAGTCCGAACCACAAGTACCGGGTCCATGGTTCTGGCCGTATACTGGGGGGGCGGGGACGACTCCCATTAACCCCTGACTATACCGGGGATACGCTTATCACAATGCCTTTCTGGTCTGTGCTGAAGCACGGCATTCTGGCAGCCAAGTGGCTTGACCTTTATTAGTGAGCCTGGTTACCCCCTCTCGGAACCACAGACTTAGAAATCGCCAGCTCATATACAGTGCATAAAATATATTTATATATATACCCTTATACACCATTTAATAAAAAATATCACAAAATTCTTCTAAGTCCCTCGGGAAGAGTGAAAGACGCGCACGTTCATTTTCAGAGCTCCTAGACCTTCCTATAAGAAGTTAGCCAAAAAGTAGCTTCGAAAAACGCTTAGGTTAAGTTTCAGAGTTGCTTCTAATGTACCAAAGCTGGACTTAGACATAATTTCACTCTCACAACATTATGGCTGGTTGGAGAGAGTCCGAACCACAAGTACCGGGTCCATGGTTCTGGCCGTATACTGGGGGGACGGGGACGACTCCCATTAACCCCTGACTATACCGGGGATACGCTTATCACAATGCCTTTCTGGTCTGTGCTGAAGCACGGCATTCTGGCAGCCAAGTGGCTTGACCTTTATTAGTGAGCCTGGTTACCCCCTCTCGGAACCACAGACTTAGAAATCGCCAGCTCATATACAGTGCATAAAATATATTTATATATATACCCTTATACACCATTTAATAAAAAATATCACAAAATTCTTCTAAGTCCCTCGGGAAGAGTGAAAGACGCGCACGTTCATTTTCAGAGCTCCTAGACCTTCCTATAAGAAGTTAGCCAAAAAGTAGCTTCGAAAAACGCTTAGGTTAAGTTTCAGAGTTGCTTCTAATGTACCAAAGCTGGACTTAGACATAATTTCACTCTCACAACATTATGGCTGGTTGGAGAGAGTCCGAACCACAAGTACCGGGTCCATGGTTCTGGCCGTATACTGGGGGGACGGGGACGACTCCCATTAACCCCTGACTATACCGGGGATACGCTTATCACAATGCCTTTCTGGTCTGTGCTGAAGCAGGGCATTCTGGCAGCCAAGTGGCTTGACCTTTATTAGTGAGCCTGGTTACCCCCTCTCGGAACCACAGACTTAGAAATCGCCAGCTCATATACAGTGCATAAAATATATTTATATATATACCCTTATACACCATTTAATAAAAAATATCACAAAATTCTTCTAAGTCCCTCGGGAAGAGTGAAAGACGCGCACGTTCATTTTCAGAGCTCCTAGACCTTCCTATAAGAAGTTAGCCAAAAAGTAGCTTCGAAAAACGCTTAGGTTAAGTTTCAGAGTTGCTTCTAATGTACCAAAGCTGGACTTAGACATAATTTCACTCTCACAACATTATGGCTGGTTGGAGAGAGTCCGAACCACAAGTACCGGGTCCATGGTTCTGGCCGTATACTGGGGGGACGGGGACGACTCCCATTAACCCCTGACTATACCGGGGATACGCTTATCACAATGCCTTTCTGGTCTGTGCTGAAGCAGGGCATTCTGGCAGCCAAGTGACTTGACCTTTATTAGTGAGCCTGGTTACCCCCTCTCGGAACCACAGACTTAGAAATCGCCAGCTCATATACAGTGCATAAAATATATTTATATATATACCCTTATACACCATTTAATAAAAAATATCACAAAATTCTTCTAAGTCCCTCGGGAAGAGTGAAAGACGCGAACGTTCATTTTCAGAGCTCCTAGACCTTGCTATAAGAAGTTAGCCAAAAAGTAGCTTCGAAAAACGCTTATGTTAAGTTTCAGAGTTGCTTCTAATGTACCAAAGCTGGACTTAGACATAATTTCACTCTCACAACATTATGGCTGGTTGGAGACAGTCCGAACCACAAATACCGGGTCCATGGTTCTGGCCGTATACTGGGGGGACGGGGACGACTCCCATTAACCCCTGACTATACCGGGGATACGCTTATCACAATGCCTTTCTGGTCTGTGCTGAAGCAGGGCATTCTGGCAGCCAAGTGGCTTGACCTTTATTAGTGAGCCTGGTTACCCCCTCTCGGAACCACAGACTTAGAAATCGCCAGCTCATATACAGTGCATAAAATATATTTATATATATAACCTTATACACCATTTAATAAAAAATATCACAAAATTCTTGTAAGTCCCTCGGGAAGAGTGAAAGACGCGCACGTTCATTTTCAGAGCTCCTAGACCTTCCTATAAGAAGTTAGCCAAAAAGTAGCTTCGAAAAACGCTTAGGTTAAGTTTCAGAGTTGCTTCTAATGTACCAAAGCTGGACTTAGACATAATTTCACTCTCACAACATTATGGCTGGTTGGAGACAGTCCGAACCACAAGTACCGGGTCCATGGTTCTGGCCGTATACTGGGGGGACGGGGACGACTCCCATTAACCCCTGACTATACCGGGGATACGCTTATCACAATGCCTTTCTGGTCTGTGCTGAAGCAGGGCATTCTGGCAGCCAAGTGGCTTGACCTTTATTAGTGAGCCTGGTTACCCCCTCTCGGAACCACAGACTTAGAAATCGCCAGCTCATATACAGTGCATAAAATATATTTATATATATACCCTTATACACCATTTAATAAAAAATATCACAAAATTCTTCTAAGTCCCTCGGGAAGAGTGAAAAACGCGCACGTTCATTTTCAGAGCTCCTAGACCTTCCTATAAGAAGTTAGCCAAAAAGTAGCTTCGAAAAACGCTTAGGTTAAGTTTCAGAGTTGCTTCTAATGTACCAAAGCTGGACTTAGACATAATTTCACTCTCACAACATTATGGCTGGTTGGAGAGAGTCCGAACCACAAGTACCGGGTCCATGGTTCTGGCCGTATACTGGGGGGACGGGGACGACTCCCATTAACCCCTGACTATACCGGGGATACGCTTATCACAATGCCTTTCTGGTCTGTGCTGAAGCAGGGCATTCTGGCAGCCAAGTGACTTGACCTTTATTAGTGAGCCTGGTTACCCCCTCTCGGAACCACAGACTTAGAAATCGCCAGCTCATATACAGTGCATAAAATATATTTATATATATACCCTTATACACCATTTAATAAAAAATATCACAAAATTCTTCTAAGTCCCTCGGGAAGAGTGAAAGACGCGAACGTTCATTTTCAGAGCTCCTAGACCTTGCTATAAGAAGTTAGCCAAAAAGTAGCTTCGAAAAACGCTTATGTTAAGTTTCAGAGTTGCTTCTAATGTACCAAAGCTGGACTTAGACATAATTTCACTCTCACAACATTATGGCTGGTTGGAGAGAGTCCGAACCACAAATACCGGGTCCATGGTTCTGGCCGTATACTGGGGGACGGGGACGACTCCCATTAACCCCTGACTATACCGGGGATACGCTTATCACAATGCCTTTCTGGTCTGTGCTGAAGCAGGGCATTCTGGCAGCCAAGTGGCCTGACCTTTATTAGTGAGCCTGGTTACCCCCTCTCGGAACCACAGACTTAGAAATCGCCAGCTCATATACAGTGCATAAAATATATTTATATATATACCCTTATACACCATTTAATAAAAAATATCACAAAATTCTTCTAAGTCCCTCGGGAAGAGTGAAAGACGCGCACGTTCATTTTCAGAGCTCCTAGACCTTCCTATAAGAAGTTAGCCAAAAAGTAGCTTCGAAAAACGCTTAGGTTAAGTTTCAGAGTTGCTTCTAATGTACCAAAGCTGGACTTAGACATAATTTCACTCTCACAACATTATGGCTGGTTGGAGAGAGTCCGAACCACAAGTACCGGGTCCATGGTTCTGGCCGTATACTGGGGGGACGGGGACGACTCCCATTAACCCCTGACTATACCGGGGATACGCTTATCACAATGCCTTTCTGGTCTGTGCTGAAGCAGGGCATTCTGGCAGCCAAGTGGCTTGACCTTTATTAGTGAGCCTGGTTACCCCCTCTCGGAACCACAGACTTAGAAATCGCCAGCTCATATACAGTGCATAAAATATATTTATATATATACCCTTATACACCATTTAATAAAAAATATCACAAAATTCTTCTAAGTCCCTCGGGAAGAGTGAAAGACGCGAACGTTCATTTTCAGAGCTCCTAGACCTTGCTATAAGAAGTTAGCCAAAAAGTAGCTTCGAAAAACGCTTATGTTAAGTTTCAGAGTTGCTTCTAATGTACCAAAGCTGGACTTAGACATAATTTCACTCTCACAACATTATGGCTGGTTGGAGAGAGTCCGAACCACAAATACCGGGTCCATGGTTCTGGCCGTATACTGGGGGGACGGGGACGACTCCCATTAACCCCTGACTATACCGGGGATACGCTTATCACAATGCCTTTCTGGTCTGTGCTGAAGCAGGGCATTCTGGCAGCCAAGTGGCTTGACCTTTATTAGTGAGCCTGGTTACCCCCTCTCGGAACCACAGACTTAGAAATCGCCAGCTCATATACAGTGCATAAAATATATTTATATATATACCCTTATACACCATTTAATAAAAAATATCACAAAATTCTTGTAAGTCCCTCGGGAAGAGTGAAAGACGCGCACGTTCATTTTCAGAGCTTCTAGACCTTCCTATAAGAAGTTAGCCAAAAAGTAGCTTCGAAAAACGCTTAGGTTAAGTTTCAGAGTTGCTTCTAATGTACCAAAGCTGGACTTAGACATAATTTCACTCTCACAACATTATGACTGGTTGGAGAGAGTCCGAACCACAAGTACCGGGTCCATGGTTCTGGCCGTATACTGGGGGGACGGGGACGACTCCCATTAACCCCTGACTATACCGGGGATACGCTTATCACAATGCCTTTCTGGTCTGTGCTGAAGCAGGGCATTCTGGCAGCCAAGTGGCTTGACCTTTATTAGTGAGCCTGGTTACCCCCTCTCGGAACCACAGACTTAGAAATCGCCAGCTCATATACAGTGCATAAAATATATTTATATATATACCCTTATACACCATTTAATAAAAAATATCACAAAATTCTTCTAAGTCCCTCGGGAAGAGTGAAAGACGCGAACGTTCATTTTCAGAGCTCCTAGACCTTCCTATAAGAAGTTAGCCAAAAAGTAGCTTCGAAAAACGCTTAGGTTAAGTTTCAGAGTTGCTTCTAATGTACCAAAGCTGGACTTAGACATAATTTCACTCTCACAACATTATGGCTGGTTGGAGACAGTCCGAACCACAAGTACCGGGTCCATGGTTCTGGCCGTATACTGGGGGGACGGGGACGACTCCCATTAACCCCTGACTATACCGGGGATACGCTTATCACAATGCCTTTCTGGTCTGTGCTGAAGCAGGGCATTCTGGCAGCCAAGTGGCTTGACCTTTATTAGTGAGCCTGGTTACCCCCTCTCGGAACCACAGACTTAGAAATCGCCAGCTCATATACAGTGCATAAAATATATTTATATATATACCCTTATACACCATTTAATAAAAAATATCACAAAATTCTTCTAAGTCCCTCGGGAAGAGTGAAAAACGCGCACGTTCATTTTCAGAGCTCCTAGACCTTCCTATAAGAAGTTAGCCAAAAAGTAGCTTCGAAAAACGCTTAGGTTAAGTTTCAGAGTTGCTTCTAATGTACCAAAGCTGGACTTAGACATAATTTCACTCTCACAACATTATGGCTGGTTGGAGACAGTCCGAACCACAAGTACCGGGTCCATGGTTCTGGCCGTATACTGGGGGGACGGGGACGACTCCCATTAACCCCTGACTATACCGGGGATACGCTTATCACAATGCCTTTCTGGTCTGTGCTGAAGCAGGGCATTCTGGCAGCCAAGTGGCTTGACCTTTATTAGTGAGCCTGGTTACCCCCTCTCGGAACCACAGACTTAGAAATCGCCAGCTCATATACAGTGCATAAAATATATTTATATATATACCCTTATACACCATTTTAATAAAAAATATCACAAAATTCTTCTAAGTCCCTCGGGAAGAGTGAAAGACGCGAACGTTCATTTTCAGAGCTCCTAGACCTTCCTATAAGAATTTAGCCAAAAAGTAGCTTCGAAAAACGCTTAGGTTAAGTTTCAGAGTTGCTTCTAATGTACCAAAGCTGGACTTAGACATAATTTCACTCTCACAACATTATGGCTGGTTGGAGACAGTCCGAACCACAAGTACCGGGTCCATGGTTCTGGCCGTATACTGGGGGGACGGGGACGACTCCCATTAACCCCTGACTATACCGGGGATACGCTTATCACAATGCCTTTCTGGTCTGTGCTGAAGCACGGCATTCTGGCAGCCAAGTGGCTTGACCTTTATTAGTGAGCCTGGTTACCCCCTCTCGGAACCACAGACTTAGAAATCGCCAGCTCATATACAGTGCATAAAATATATTTATATATATACCCTTATACACCATTTAATAAAAAATATCACAAAATTCTTCTAAGTCCCTCGGGAAGAGTGAAAGACGCGCACGTTCATTTTCAGAGCTCCTAGACCTTCCTATAAGAAGTTAGCCAAAAAGTAGTTTCGAAAAACGCTTAGGTTAAGTTTCAGAGTTGCTTCTAATGTACCAAAGCTGGACTTAGACATCATTTCACTCTCACAACATTATGGCTGGTTGGAGAGAGTCCGAACCACAAGTACCGGGTCCATGGTTCTGGCCGTATACTGGGGGGACGGGGACGACTCCCATTAACCCCTGACTATACCGGGGATACGCTTATCACAATGCCTTTCTGGTCTGTGCTGAAGCAGGGCATTCTGGCAGCCAAGTGGCTTGACCTTTATTAGTGAGCCTGGTTACCCCCTCTCGGAACCACAGACTTAGAAATCGCCAGCTCATATACAGTGCATAAAATATATTTATATATATAACCTTATACACCATTTTAATAAAAAATATCACAAAATTCTTCTAAGTCCCTCGGGAAGAGTGAAAGACGCGAACGTTCATTTTCAGAGCTCCTAGACCTTCCTATAAGAAGTTAGCCAAAAAGTAGCTTCGAAAAACGCTTAGGTTAAGTTTCAGAGTTGCTTCTAATGTACCAAAGCTGGACTTAGACATAATTTCACTCTCACAACATTATGGCTGGTTGGAGACAGTCCGAACCACAAGTACCGGGTCCATGGTTCTGGCCGTATACTGGGGGGACGGGGACGACTCCCATTAACCCCTGACTATACCGGGGATACGCTTATCACAATGCCTTTCTGGTCTGTGCTGAAGCAGGGCATTCTGGCAGCCAAGTGGCTTGACCTTTATTAGTGAGCCTGGTTACCCCCTCTCGGAACCACAGACTTAGAAATCGCCAGCTCATATACAGTGCATAAAATATATTTATATATATACCCTTATACACCATTTAATAAAAAATATCACAAAATTCTTCTAAGTCCCTCGGGAAGAGTGAAAAACGCGCACGTTCATTTTCAGAGCTCCTAGACCTTCCTATAAGAAGTTAGCCAAAAAGTAGCTTCGAAAAACGCTTAGGTTAAGTTTCAGAGTTGCTTCTAATGTACCAAAGCTGGACTTAGACATAATTTCACTCTCACAACATTATGGCTGGTTGGAGACAGTCCGAACCACAAGTACCGGGTCCATGGTTCTGGCCGTATACTGGGGGGACGGGGACGACTCCCATTAACCCCTGACTATACCGGGGATACGCTTATCACAATGCCTTTCTGGTCTGTGCTGAAGCAGGGCATTCTGGCAGCCAAGTGGCTTGACCTTTATTAGTGAGCCTGGTTACCCCCTCTCGGAACCACAGACTTAGAAATCGCCAGCTCATATACAGTGCATAAAATATATTTATATATATACCCTTATACACCATTTTAATAAAAAATATCACAAAATTCTTCTAAGTCCCTCGGGAAGAGTGAAAGACGCGAACGTTCATTTTCAGAGCTCCTAGACCTTCCTATAAGAAGTTAGCCAAAAAGTAGCTTCGAAAAACGCTTAGGTTAAGTTTCAGAGTTGCTTCTAATGTACCAAAGCTGGACTTAGACATAATTTCACTCTCACAACATTATGGCTGGTTGGAGACAGTCCGAACCACAAGTACCGGGTCCATGGTTCTGGCCGTATACTGGGGGGACGGGGACGACTCCCATTAACCCCTGACTATACCGGGGATACGCTTATCACAATGCCTTTCTGGTCTGTGCTGAAGCACGGCATTCTGGCAGCCAAGTGGCTTGACCTTTATTAGTGAGCCTGGTTACCCCCTCTCGGAACCACAGACTTAGAAATCGCCAGCTCATATACAGTGCATAAAATATATTTATATATATACCCTTATACACCATTTAATAAAAAATATCACAAAATTCTTCTAAGTCCCTCGGGAAGAGTGAAAGACGCGCACGTTCATTTTCAGAGCTCCTAGACCTTCCTATAAGAAGTTAGCCAAAAAGTAGCTTCGAAAAACGCTTAGGTTAAGTTTCAGAGTTGCTTCTAATGTACCAAAGCTGGACTTAGACATAATTTCACTCTCACAACATTATGGCTGGTTGGAGACAGTCCGAACCACAAGTACCGGGTCCATGGTTCTGGCCGTATACTGGGGGGGCGGGGACGACTCCCATTAACCCCTGACTATACCGGGGATACGCTTATCACAATGCCTTTCTGGTCTGTGCTGAAGCACGGCATTCTGGCAGCCAAGTGGCTTGACCTTTATTAGTGAGCCTGGTTACCCCCTCTCGGAACCACAGACTTAGAAATCGCCAGCTCATATACAGTGCATAAAATATATTTATATATATACCCTTATACACCATTTAATAAAAAATATCACAAAATTCTTCTAAGTCCCTCGGGAAGAGTGAAAGACGCGCACGTTCATTTTCAGAGCTCCTAGACCTTCCTATAAGAAGTTAGCCAAAAAGTAGCTTCGAAAAACGCTTAGGTTAAGTTTCAGAGTTGCTTCTAATGTACCAAAGCTGGACTTAGACATAATTTCACTCTCACAACATTATGGCTGGTTGGAGAGAGTCCGAACCACAAGTACCGGGTCCATGGTTCTGGCCGTATACTGGGGGGACGGGGACGACTCCCATTAACCCCTGACTATACCGGGGATACGCTTATCACAATGCCTTTCTGGTCTGTGCTGAAGCACGGCATTCTGGCAGCCAAGTGGCTTGACCTTTATTAGTGAGCCTGGTTACCCCCTCTCGGAACCACAGACTTAGAAATCGCCAGCTCATATACAGTGCATAAAATATATTTATATATATACCCTTATACACCATTTAATAAAAAATATCACAAAATTCTTGTAAGTCCCTCGGGAAGAGTGAAAGACGCGCACGTTCATTTTCAGAGCTCCTAGACCTTCCTATAAGAAGTTAGCCAAAAAGTAGCTTCGAAAAACGCTTAGGTTAAGTTTCAGAGTTGCTTCTAATGTACCAAAGCTGGACTTAGACATAATTTCACTCTCACAACATTATGGCTGGTTGGAGAGAGTCCGAACCACAAGTACCGGGTCCATGGTTCTGGCCGTATACTGGGGGGACGGGGACGACTCCCATTAACCCCTGACTATACCGGGGATACGCTTATCACAATGCCTTTCTGGTCTGTGCTGAAGCAGGGCATTCTGGCAGCCAAGTGGCTTGACCTTTATTAGTGAGCCTGGTTACCCCCTCTCGGAACCACAGACTTAGAAATCGCCAGCTCATATACAGTGCATAAAATATATTTATATATATACCCTTATACACCATTTAATAAAAAATATCACAAAATTCTTCTAAGTCCCTCGGGAAGAGTGAAAGACGCGCACGTTCATTTTCAGAGCTCCTAGACCTTCCTATAAGAAGTTAGCCAAAAAGTAGCTTCGAAAAACGCTTAGGTTAAGTTTCAGAGTTGCTTCTAATGTACCAAAGCTGGACTTAGACATAATTTCACTCTCACAACATTATGGCTGGTTGGAGAGAGTCCGAACCACAAGTACCGGGTCCATGGTTCTGGCCGTATACTGGGGGGACGGGGACGACTCCCATTAACCCCTGACTATACCGGGGATACGCTTATCACAATGCCTTTCTGGTCTGTGCTGAAGCAGGGCATTCTGGCAGCCAAGTGACTTGACCTTTATTAGTGAGCCTGGTTACCCCCTCTCGGAACCACAGACTTAGAAATCGCCAGCTCATATACAGTGCATAAAATATATTTATATATATACCCTTATACACCATTTAATAAAAAATATCACAAAATTCTTCTAAGTCCCTCGGGAAGAGTGAAAGACGCGAACGTTCATTTTCAGAGCTCCTAGACCTTGCTATAAGAAGTTAGCCAAAAAGTAGCTTCGAAAAACGCTTATGTTAAGTTTCAGAGTTGCTTCTAATGTACCAAAGCTGGACTTAGACATAATTTCACTCTCACAACATTATGGCTGGTTGGAGACAGTCCGAACCACAAATACCGGGTCCATGGTTCTGGCCGTATACTGGGGGGACGGGGACGACTCCCATTAACCCCTGACTATACCGGGGATACGCTTATCACAATGCCTTTCTGGTCTGTGCTGAAGCAGGGCATTCTGGCAGCCAAGTGGCTTGACCTTTATTAGTGAGCCTGGTTACCCCCTCTCGGAACCACAGACTTAGAAATCGCCAGCTCATATACAGTGCATAAAATATATTTATATATATAACCTTATACACCATTTAATAAAAAATATCACAAAATTCTTGTAAGTCCCTCGGGAAGAGTGAAAGACGCGCACGTTCATTTTCAGAGCTCCTAGACCTTCCTATAAGAAGTTAGCCAAAAAGTAGCTTCGAAAAACGCTTAGGTTAAGTTTCAGAGTTGCTTCTAATGTACCAAAGCTGGACTTAGACATAATTTCACTCTCACAACATTATGGCTGGTTGGAGACAGTCCGAACCACAAGTACCGGGTCCATGGTTCTGGCCGTATACTGGGGGGACGGGGACGACTCCCATTAACCCCTGACTATACCGGGGATACGCTTATCACAATGCCTTTCTGGTCTGTGCTGAAGCAGGGCATTCTGGCAGCCAAGTGGCTTGACCTTTATTAGTGAGCCTGGTTACCCCCTCTCGGAACCACAGACTTAGAAATCGCCAGCTCATATACAGTGCATAAAATATATTTATATATATACCCTTATACACCATTTAATAAAAAATATCACAAAATTCTTCTAAGTCCCTCGGGAAGAGTGAAAAACGCGCACGTTCATTTTCAGAGCTCCTAGACCTTCCTATAAGAAGTTAGCCAAAAAGTAGCTTCGAAAAACGCTTAGGTTAAGTTTCAGAGTTGCTTCTAATGTACCAAAGCTGGACTTAGACATAATTTCACTCTCACAACATTATGGCTGGTTGGAGAGAGTCCGAACCACAAGTACCGGGTCCATGGTTCTGGCCGTATACTGGGGGGACGGGGACGACTCCCATTAACCCCTGACTATACCGGGGATACGCTTATCACAATGCCTTTCTGGTCTGTGCTGAAGCAGGGCATTCTGGCAGCCAAGTGACTTGACCTTTATTAGTGAGCCTGGTTACCCCCTCTCGGAACCACAGACTTAGAAATCGCCAGCTCATATACAGTGCATAAAATATATTTATATATATACCCTTATACACCATTTAATAAAAAATATCACAAAATTCTTCTAAGTCCCTCGGGAAGAGTGAAAGACGCGAACGTTCATTTTCAGAGCTCCTAGACCTTGCTATAAGAAGTTAGCCAAAAAGTAGCTTCGAAAAACGCTTATGTTAAGTTTCAGAGTTGCTTCTAATGTACCAAAGCTGGACTTAGACATAATTTCACTCTCACAACATTATGGCTGGTTGGAGAGAGTCCGAACCACAAATACCGGGTCCATGGTTCTGGCCGTATACTGGGGGACGGGGACGACTCCCATTAACCCCTGACTATACCGGGGATACGCTTATCACAATGCCTTTCTGGTCTGTGCTGAAGCAGGGCATTCTGGCAGCCAAGTGGCCTGACCTTTATTAGTGAGCCTGGTTACCCCCTCTCGGAACCACAGACTTAGAAATCGCCAGCTCATATACAGTGCATAAAATATATTTATATATATACCCTTATACACCATTTAATAAAAAATATCACAAAATTCTTCTAAGTCCCTCGGGAAGAGTGAAAGACGCGCACGTTCATTTTCAGAGCTCCTAGACCTTCCTATAAGAAGTTAGCCAAAAAGTAGCTTCGAAAAACGCTTAGGTTAAGTTTCAGAGTTGCTTCTAATGTACCAAAGCTGGACTTAGACATAATTTCACTCTCACAACATTATGGCTGGTTGGAGAGAGTCCGAACCACAAGTACCGGGTCCATGGTTCTGGCCGTATACTGGGGGGACGGGGACGACTCCCATTAACCCCTGACTATACCGGGGATACGCTTATCACAATGCCTTTCTGGTCTGTGCTGAAGCAGGGCATTCTGGCAGCCAAGTGGCTTGACCTTTATTAGTGAGCCTGGTTACCCCCTCTCGGAACCACAGACTTAGAAATCGCCAGCTCATATACAGTGCATAAAATATATTTATATATATACCCTTATACACCATTTAATAAAAAATATCACAAAATTCTTCTAAGTCCCTCGGGAAGAGTGAAAGACGCGAACGTTCATTTTCAGAGCTCCTAGACCTTGCTATAAGAAGTTAGCCAAAAAGTAGCTTCGAAAAACGCTTATGTTAAGTTTCAGAGTTGCTTCTAATGTACCAAAGCTGGACTTAGACATAATTTCACTCTCACAACATTATGGCTGGTTGGAGAGAGTCCGAACCACAAATACCGGGTCCATGGTTCTGGCCGTATACTGGGGGGACGGGGACGACTCCCATTAACCCCTGACTATACCGGGGATACGCTTATCACAATGCCTTTCTGGTCTGTGCTGAAGCAGGGCATTCTGGCAGCCAAGTGGCTTGACCTTTATTAGTGAGCCTGGTTACCCCCTCTCGGAACCACAGACTTAGAAATCGCCAGCTCATATACAGTGCATAAAATATATTTATATATATACCCTTATACACCATTTAATAAAAAATATCACAAAATTCTTGTAAGTCCCTCGGGAAGAGTGAAAGACGCGCACGTTCATTTTCAGAGCTTCTAGACCTTCCTATAAGAAGTTAGCCAAAAAGTAGCTTCGAAAAACGCTTAGGTTAAGTTTCAGAGTTGCTTCTAATGTACCAAAGCTGGACTTAGACATAATTTCACTCTCACAACATTATGGCTGGTTGGAGAGAGTCCGAACCACAAGTACCGGGTCCATGGTTCTGGCCGTATACTGGGGGGACGGGGACGACTCCCATTAACCCCTGACTATACCGGGGATACGCTTATCACAATGCCTTTCTGGTCTGTGCTGAAGCAGGGCATTCTGGCAGCCAAGTGGCTTGACCTTTATTAGTGAGCCTGGTTACCCCCTCTCGGAACCACAGACTTAGAAATCGCCAGCTCATATACAGTGCATAAAATATATTTTTATATATACCCTTATACACCATTTAATAAAAAATATCACAAAATTCTTCTAAGTCCCTCGGGAAGAGTGAAAGACGCGAACGTTCATTTTCAGAGCTCCTAGACCTTCCTATAAGAAGTTAGCCAAAAAGTAGCTTCGAAAAACGCTTAGGTTAAGTTTCAGAGTTGCTTCTAATGTACCAAAGCTGGACTTAGACATAATTTCACTCTCACAACATTATGGCTGGTTGGAGACAGTCCGAACCACAAGTACCGGGTCCATGGTTCTGGCCGTATACTGGGGGGACGGGGACGACTCCCATTAACCCCTGACTATACCGGGGATACGCTTATCACAATGCCTTTCTGGTCTGTGCTGAAGCAGGGCATTCTGGCAGCCAAGTGGCTTGACCTTTATTAGTGAGCCTGGTTACCCCCTCTCGGAACCACAGACTTAGAAATCGCCAGCTCATATACAGTGCATAAAATATATTTATATATATACCCTTATACACCATTTAATAAAAAATATCACAAAATTCTTCTAAGTCCCTCGGGAAGAGTGAAAAACGCGCACGTTCATTTTCAGAGCTCCTAGACCTTCCTATAAGAAGTTAGCCAAAAAGTAGCTTCGAAAAACGCTTAGGTTAAGTTTCAGAGTTGCTTCTAATGTACCAAAGCTGGACTTAGACATAATTTCACTCTCACAACATTATGGCTGGTTGGAGACAGTCCGAACCACAAGTACCGGGTCCATGGTTCTGGCCGTATACTGGGGGGACGGGGACGACTCCCATTAACCCCTGACTATACCGGGGATACGCTTATCACAATGCCTTTCTGGTCTGTGCTGAAGCAGGGCATTCTGGCAGCCAAGTGGCTTGACCTTTATTAGTGAGCCTGGTTACCCCCTCTCGGAACCACAGACTTAGAAATCGCCAGCTCATATACAGTGCATAAAATATATTTATATATATACCCTTATACACCATTTTAATAAAAAATATCACAAAATTCTTCTAAGTCCCTCGGGAAGAGTGAAAGACGCGAACGTTCATTTTCAGAGCTCCTAGACCTTCCTATAAGAAGTTAGCCAAAAAGTAGCTTCGAAAAACGCTTAGGTTAAGTTTCAGAGTTGCTTCTAATGTACCAAAGCTGGACTTAGACATAATTTCACTCTCACAACATTATGGCTGGTTGGAGACAGTCCGAACCACAAGTACCGGGTCCATGGTTCTGGCCGTATACTGGGGGGACGGGGACGACTCCCATTAACCCCTGACTATACCGGGGATACGCTTATCACAATGCCTTTCTGGTCTGTGCTGAAGCACGGCATTCTGGCAGCCAAGTGGCTTGACCTTTATTAGTGAGCCTGGTTACCCCCTCTCGGAACCACAGACTTAGAAATCGCCAGCTCATATACAGTGCATAAAATATATTTATATATATACCCTTATACACCATTTAATAAAAAATATCACAAAATTCTTCTAAGTCCCTCGGGAAGAGTGAAAGACGCGCACGTTCATTTTCAGAGCTCCTAGACCTTCCTATAAGAAGTTAGCCAAAAAGTAGTTTCGAAAAACGCTTAGGTTAAGTTTCAGAGTTGCTTCTAATGTACCAAAGCTGGACTTAGACATAATTTCACTCTCACAACATTATGGCTGGTTGGAGAGAGTCCGAACCACAAGTACCGGGTCCATGGTTCTGGCCGTATACTGGGGGGACGGGGACGACTCCCATTAACCCCTGACTATACCGGGGATACGCTTATCACAATGCCTTTCTGGTCTGTGCTGAAGCAGGGCATTCTGGCAGCCAAGTGGCTTGACCTTTATTAGTGAGCCTGGTTACCCCCTCTCGGAACCACAGACTTAGAAATCGCCAGCTCATATACAGTGCATAAAATATATTTATATATATACCCTTATACACCATTTTAATAAAAAATATCACAAAATTCTTCTAAGTCCCTCGGGAAGAGTGAAAGACGCGAACGTTCATTTTCAGAGCTCCTAGACCTTCCTATAAGAAGTTAGCCAAAAAGTAGCTTCGAAAAACGCTTAGGTTAAGTTTCAGAGTTGCTTCTAATGTACCAAAGCTGGACTTAGACATAATTTCACTCTCACAACATTATGGCTGGTTGGAGACAGTCCGAACCACAAGTACCGGGTCCATGGTTCTGGCCGTATACTGGGGGGACGGGGACGACTCCCATTAACCCCTGACTATACCGGGGATACGCTTATCACAATGCCTTTCTGGTCTGTGCTGAAGCAGGGCATTCTGGCAGCCAAGTGGCTTGACCTTTATTAGTGAGCCTGGTTACCCCCTCTCGGAACCACAGACTTAGAAATCGCCAGCTCATATACAGTGCATAAAATATATTTATATATATACCCTTATACACCATTTAATAAAAAATATCACAAAATTCTTCTAAGTCCCTCGGGAAGAGTGAAAAACGCGCACGTTCATTTTCAGAGCTCCTAGACCTTCCTATAAGAAGTTAGCCAAAAAGTAGCTTCGAAAAACGCTTAGGTTAAGTTTCAGAGTTGCTTCTAATGTACCAAAGCTGGACTTAGACATAATTTCACTCTCACAACATTATGGCTGGTTGGAGACAGTCCGAACCACAAGTACCGGGTCCATGGTTCTGGCCGTATACTGGGGGGACGGGGACGACTCCCATTAACCCCTGACTATACCGGGGATACGCTTATCACAATGCCTTTCTGGTCTGTGCTGAAGCAGGGCATTCTGGCAGCCAAGTGGCTTGACCTTTATTAGTGAGCCTGGTTACCCCCTCTCGGAACCACAGACTTAGAAATCGCCAGCTCATATACAGTGCATAAAATATATTTATATATATACCCTTATACACCATTTTAATAAAAAATATCACAAAATTCTTCTAAGTCCCTCGGGAAGAGTGAAAGACGCGAACGTTCATTTTCAGAGCTCCTAGACCTTCCTATAAGAAGTTAGCCAAAAAGTAGCTTCGAAAAACGCTTAGGTTAAGTTTCAGAGTTGCTTCTAATGTACCAAAGCTGGACTTAGACATAATTTCACTCTCACAACATTATGGCTGGTTGGAGACAGTCCGAACCACAAGTACCGGGTCCATGGTTCTGGCCGTATACTGGGGGGACGGGGACGACTCCCATTAACCCCTGACTATACCGGGGATACGCTTATCACAATGCCTTTCTGGTCTGTGCTGAAGCACGGCATTCTGGCAGCCAAGTGGCTTGACCTTTATTAGTGAGCCTGGTTACCCCCTCTCGGAACCACAGACTTAGAAATCGCCAGCTCATATACAGTGCATAAAATATATTTATATATATACCCTTATACACCATTTAATAAAAAATATCACAAAATTCTTCTAAGTCCCTCGGGAAGAGTGAAAGACGCGAACGTTCATTTTCAGAGCTCCTAGACCTTCCTATAAGAAGTTAGCCAAAAAGTAGCTTCGAAAAACGCTTAGGTTAAGTTTCAGAGTTGCTTCTAATGTACCAAAGCTGGACTTAGACATAATTTCACTCTCACAACATTATGGCTGGTTGGAGACAGTCCGAACCACAAGTACCGGGTCCATGGTTCTGGCCGTATACTGGGGGGACGGGGACGACTCCCATTAACCCCTGACTATACCGGGGATACGCTTATCACAATGCCTTTCTGGTCTGTGCTGAAGCACGGCATTCTGGCAGCCAAGTGGCTTGACCTTTATTAGTGAGCCTGGTTACCCCCTCTCGGAACCACAGACTTAGAAATCGCCAGCTCATATACAGTGCATAAAATATATTTATATATATACCCTTATACACCATTTAATAAAAAATATCACAAAATTCTTCTAAGTCCCTCGGGAAGAGTGAAAGACGCGCACGTTCATTTTCAGAGCTCCTAGACCTTCCTATAAGAAGTTAGCCAAAAAGTAGTTTCGAAAAACGCTTAGGTTAAGTTTCAGAGTTGCTTCTAATGTACCAAAGCTGGACTTAGACATAATTTCACTCTCACAACATTATGGCTGGTTGGAGAGAGTCCGAACCACAAGTACCGGGTCCATGGTTCTGGCCGTATACTGGGGGGACGGGGACGACTCCCATTAACCCCTGACTATACCGGGGATACGCTTATCACAATGCCTTTCTGGTCTGTGCTGAAGCAGGGCATTCTGGCAGCCAAGTGGCTTGACCTTTATTAGTGAGCCTGGTTACCCCCTCTCGGAACCACAGACTTAGAAATCGCCAGCTCATATACAGTGCATAAAATATATTTATATATATACCCTTATACACCATTTTAATAAAAAATATCACAAAATTCTTCTAAGTCCCTCGGGAAGAGTGAAAGACGCGAACGTTCATTTTCAGAGCTCCTAGACCTTCCTATAAGAAGTTAGCCAAAAAGTAGCTTCGAAAAACGCTTAGGTTAAGTTTCAGAGTTGCTTCTAATGTACCAAAGCTGGACTTAGACATAATTTCACTCTCACAACATTATGGCTGGTTGGAGACAGTCCGAACCACAAGTACCGGGTCCATGGTTCTGGCCGTATACTGGGGGGACGGGGACGACTCCCATTAACCCCTGACTATACCGGGGATACGCTTATCACAATGCCTTTCTGGTCTGTGCTGAAGCAGGGCATTCTGGCAGCCAAGTGGCTTGACCTTTATTAGTGAGCCTGGTTACCCCCTCTCGGAACCACAGACTTAGAAATCGCCAGCTCATATACAGTGCATAAAATATATTTATATATATACCCTTATACACCATTTAATAAAAAATATCACAAAATTCTTCTAAGTCCCTCGGGAAGAGTGAAAAACGCGCACGTTCATTTTCAGAGCTCCTAGACCTTCCTATAAGAAGTTAGCCAAAAAGTAGCTTCGAAAAACGCTTAGGTTAAGTTTCAGAGTTGCTTCTAATGTACCAAAGCTGGACTTAGACATAATTTCACTCTCACAACATTATGGCTGGTTGGAGACAGTCCGAACCACAAGTACCGGGTCCATGGTTCTGGCCGTATACTGGGGGGACGGGGACGACTCCCATTAACCCCTGACTATACCGGGGATACGCTTATCACAATGCCTTTCTGGTCTGTGCTGAAGCAGGGCATTCTGGCAGCCAAGTGGCTTGACCTTTATTAGTGAGCCTGGTTACCCCCTCTCGGAACCACAGACTTAGAAATCGCCAGCTCATATACAGTGCATAAAATATATTTATATATATACCCTTATACACCATTTTAATAAAAAATATCACAAAATTCTTCTAAGTCCCTCGGGAAGAGTGAAAGACGCGAACGTTCATTTTCAGAGCTCCTAGACCTTCCTATAAGAAGTTAGCCAAAAAGTAGCTTCGAAAAACGCTTAGGTTAAGTTTCAGAGTTGCTTCTAATGTACCAAAGCTGGACTTAGACATAATTTCACTCTCACAACATTATGGCTGGTTGGAGACAGTCCGAACCACAAGTACCGGGTCCATGGTTCTGGCCGTATACTGGGGGGACGGGGACGACTCCCATTAACCCCTGACTATACCGGGGATACGCTTATCACAATGCCTTTCTGGTCTGTGCTGAAGCACGGCATTCTGGCAGCCAAGTGGCTTGACCTTTATTAGTGAGCCTGGTTACCCCCTCTCGGAACCACAGACTTAGAAATCGCCAGCTCATATACAGTGCATAAAATATATTTATATATATACCCTTATACACCATTTAATAAAAAATATCACAAAATTCTTCTAAGTCCCTCGGGAAGAGTGAAAGACGCGCACGTTCATTTTCAGAGCTCCTAGACCTTCCTATAAGAAGTTAGCCAAAAAGTAGTTTCGAAAAACGCTTAGGTTAAGTTTCAGAGTTGCTTCTAATGTACCAAAGCTGGACTTAGACATAATTTCACTCTCACAACATTATGGCTGGTTGGAGAGAGTCCGAACCACAAGTACCGGGTCCATGGTTCTGGCCGTATACTGGGGGGACGGGGACGACTCCCATTAACCCCTGACTATACCGGGGATACGCTTATCACAATGCCTTTCTGGTCTGTGCTGAAGCAGGGCATTCTGGCAGCCAAGTGGCTTGACCTTTATTAGTGAGCCTGGTTACCCCCTCTCGGAACCACAGACTTAGAAATCGCCAGCTCATATACAGTGCATAAAATATATTTATATATATACCCTTATACACCATTTTAATAAAAAATATCACAAAATTCTTCTAAGTCCCTCGGGAAGAGTGAAAGACGCGCACGTTCATTTTCAGAGCTCCTAGACCTTCCTATAAGAAGTTAGCCAAAAAGTAGTTTCGAAAAACGCTTAGGTTAAGTTTCAGAGTTGCTTCTAATGTACCAAAGCTGGACTTAGACATAATTTCACTCTCACAACATTATGGCTGGTTGGAGAGAGTCCGAACCACAAGTACCGGGTCCATGGTTCTGGCCGTATACTGGGGGGACGGGGACGACTCCCATTAACCCCTGACTATACCGGGGATACGCTTATCACAATGCCTTTCTGGTCTGTGCTGAAGCAGGGCATTCTGGCAGCCAAGTGGCTTGACCTTTATTAGTGAGCCTGGTTACCCCCTCTCGGAACCACAGACTTAGAAATCGCCAGCTCATATACAGTGCATAAAATATATTTATATATATACCCTTATACACCATTTAATAAAAAATATCACAAAATTCTTCTAAGTCCCTCGGGAAGAGTGAAAAACGCGCACGTTCATTTTCAGAGCTCCTAGACCTTCCTATAAGAAGTTAGCCAAAAAGTAGCTTCGAAAAACGCTTAGGTTAAGTTTCAGAGTTGCTTCTAATGTACCAAAGCTGGACTTAGACATAATTTCACTCTCACAACATTATGGCTTGTTGGAGACAGTCCGAACCACAAGTACCGGGTCCATGGTTCTGGCCGTATACTGGGGGGACGGGGACGACTCCCATTAACCCCTGACTATACCGGGGATACGCTTATCACAATGCCTTTCTGGTCTGTGCTGGAGCACGGCATTCTGGCAGCCAAGTGGCTTGACCTTTATTAGTGAGCCTGGTTACCCCCTCTCGGAACCACAGACTTAGAAATCGCCAGCTCATATACAGTGCATAAAATATATTTATATATATACCCTTATACACCATTTAATAAAAAATATCACAAAATTCTTCTAAGTCCCTCGGGAAGAGTGAAAGACGCGCACGTTCATTTTCAGAGCTCCTAGACCTTCCTATAAGAAGTTAGCCAAAAAGTAGTTTCGAAAAACGCTTAGGTTAAGTTTCAGAGTTGCTTCTAATGTACCAAAGCTGGACTTAGACATAATTTCACTCTCACAACATTATGGCTGGTTGGAGAGAGTCCGAACCACAAGTACCGGGTCCATGGTTCTGGCCGTATACTGGGGGGACGGGGACGACTCCCATTAACCCCTGACTATACCGGGGATACGCTTATCATAATGCCTTTCTGGTCTGTGCTGAAGCAGGGCATTCTGGCAGCCAAGTGGCTTGACCTTTATTAGTGAGCCTGGTTACCCCCTCTCGGAACCACAGACTTAGAAATCGCCAGCTCATATACAGTGCATAAAATATATTTATATATATACCCTTATACACCATTTTAATAAAAAATATCACAAAATTCTTCTAAGTCCCTCGGGAAGAGTGAAAGACGCGCACGTTCATTTTCAGAGCTCTTAGACCTTCCTATAAGAAGTTAGCCAAAAAGTAGTTTCGAAAAACGCTTAGGTTAAGTTTCAGAGTTGCTTCTAATGTACCAAAGCTGGACTTAGACATAATTTCACTCTCACAACATTATGGCTGGTTGGAGACAGTCCGAACCACAAGTACCGGGTCCATGGTTCTGGCCGTATACTGGGGGGACGGGGACGACTCCCATTAACCCCTGACTATACCGGGGATACGCTTATCACAATGCCTTTCTGGTCTGTGCTGAAGCAGGGCATTCTGGCAGCCAAGTGGCTTGACCTTTATTAGTGAGCCTGGTTACCCCCTCTCGGAACCACAGACTTAGAAATCGCCAGCTCATATACAGTGCATAAAATATATTTATATATATACCCTTATACACCATTTAATAAAAAATATCACAAAATTCTTCTAAGTCCCTCGGGAAGAGTGAAAGACGCGCACGTTCATTTTCAGAGCTCCTAGACCTTCCTATAAGAAGTTAGCCAAAAAGTAGCTTCGAAAAACGCTTAGGTTAAGTTTCAGAGTTGCTTCTAATGTACCAAAGCTGGACTTAGACATAATTTCACTCTCACAACATTATGGCTTGTTGGAGACAGTCCGAACCACAAGTACCGGGTCCATGGTTCTGGCCGTATACTGGGGGGACGGGGACGACTCCCATTAACCCCTGACTATACCGGGGATACGCTTATCACAATGCCTTTCTGGTCTGTGCTGAAGCACGGCATTCTGGCAGCCAAGTGGCTTGACCTTTATTAGTGAGCCTGGTTACCCCCTCTCGGAACCACAGACTTAGAAATCGCCAGCTCATATACAGTGCATATAATATATTTATATATATACCCTTATACACCATTTAATAAAAAATATCACAAAATTCTTCTAAGTCCCTCGGGAAGAGTGAAAGACGCGCACGTTCATTTTCAGAGCTCCTAGACCTTCCTATAAGAAGTTAGCCAAAAAGTAGTTTCGAAAAACGCTTAGGTTAAGTTTCAGAGTTGCTTCTAATGTACCAAAGCTGGACTTAGACATAATTTCACTCTCACAACATTATGGCTGGTTGGAGACAGTCCGAACCACAAGTACCGGGTCCATGGTTCTGGCCGTATACTGGGGGGACGGGGACGACTCCCATTAACCCCTGACTATACCGGGGATACGCTTATCATAATGCCTTTCTGGTCTGTGCTGAAGCAGGGCATTCTGGCAGCCAAGTGGCTTGACCTTTATTAGTGAGCCTGGTTACCCCCTCTCGGAACCACAGACTTAGAAATCGCCAGCTCATATACAGTGCATAAAATATATTTATATATATACCCTTATACACCATTTTAATAAAAAATATCACAAAATTCTTCTAAGTCCCTCGGGAAGAGTGAAAGACGCGCACGTTCATTTTCAGAGCTCTTAGACCTTCCTATAAGAAGTTAGCCAAAAAGTAGTTTCGAAAAACGCTTAGGTTAAGTTTCAGAGTTGCTTCTAATGTACCAAAGCTGGACTTAGACATAATTTCACTCTCACAACATTATGGCTGGTTGGAGACAGTCCGAACCACAAGTACCGGGTCCATGGTTCTGGCCGTATACTGGGGGGACGGGGACGACTCCCATTAACCCCTGACTATACCGGGGATACGCTTATCACAATGCCTTTCTGGTCTGTGCTGAAGCAGGGCATTCTGGCAGCCAAGTGGCTTGACCTTTATTAGTGAGCCTGGTTACCCCCTCTCGGAACCACAGACTTAGAAATCGCCAGCTCATATACAGTGCATAAAATATATTTATATATATACCCTTATACACCATTTTAATAAAAAAATATCACAAAATTCTTCTAAGTCCCTCGGGAAGAGTGAAAGACGCGCACGTTCATTTTCAGAGCTCCTAGACCTTCCTATAAGAAGTTAGCCAAAAAGTAGCTTCGAAAAACGCTTAGGTTAAGTTTCAGAGTTGCTTCTAATGTACCAAAGCTGGACTTAGACATAATTTCACTCTCACAACATTATGGCTGGTTGGAGAGAGTCCGAACCACAAGTACCGGGTCCATGGTTCTGGCCGTATACTGGGGGGACGGGGACGACTCCCATTAACCCCTGACTATACCGGGGATACGCTTATCACAATGCCTTTCTGGTCTGTGCTGAAGCAGGGCATTCTGGCAGCCAAGTGGCTTGACCTTTATTAGTGAGCCTGGTTACCCCCTCTCGGAACCACAGACTTAGAAATCGCCAGCTCATATACAGTGCATAAAATATATTTATATATATACCCTTATACACCATTTAATAAAAAATATCACAAAATTCTTCTAAGTCCCTCGGGAAGAGTGAAAGACGCGCACGTTCATTTTCAGAGCTCCTAGACCTTCCTATAAGAAGTTAGCCAAAAAGTAGCTTCGAAAAACGCTTAGGTTAAGTTTCAGAGTTGCTTCTAATGTACCAAAGCTGGACTTAGACATAATTTCACTCTCACAACATTATGGCTGGTTGGAGACAGTCCGAACCACAAGTACCGGGTCCATGGTTCTGGCCGTATACTGGGGGGACGGGGACGACTCCCATTAACCCCTGACTATACCGGGGATACGCTTATCACAATGCCTTTCTGGTCTGTGCTGAAGCAGGGCATTCTGGCAGCCAAGTGGCTTGACCTTTATTAGTGAGCCTGGTTACCCCCTCTCGGAACCACAGACTTAGAAATCGCCAGCTCATATACAGTGCATAAAATATATTTATATATATACCCTTATACACCATTTTAATAAAAAATATCACAAAATTCTTCTAAGTCCCTCGGGAAGAGAGAAAGACGCGCACGTTCATTTTCAGAGCTCCTAGACCTTCCTATAAGAAGTTAGCCAAAAAGTAGCTTCGAAAAACGCTTAGGTTAAGTTTCAGAGTTGCTTCTAATGTACCAAAGCTGGACTTAGACATAATTTCACTCTCACAACATTATGGCTGGTTGGAGACAGTCCGAACCACAAGTACCGGGTCCATGGTTCTGGCCGTATACTGGGGGGGCGGGGACGACTCCCATTAACCCCTGACTATACCGGGGATACGCTTATCACAATGCCTTTCTGGTCTGTGCTGAAGCACGGCATTCTGGCAGCCAAGTGGCTTGACCTTTATTAGTGAGCCTGGTTACCCCCTCTCGGAACCACAGACTTAGAAATCGCCAGCTCATATACAGTGCATAAAATATATTTATATATATACCCTTATACACCATTTAATAAAAAATATCACAAAATTCTTCTAAGTCCCTCGGGAAGAGTGAAAGACGCGCACGTTCATTTTCAGAGCTCCTAGACCTTCCTATAAGAAGTTAGCCAAAAAGTAGCTTCGAAAAACGCTTAGGTTAAGTTTCAGAGTTGCTTCTAATGTACCAAAGCTGGACTTAGACATAATTTCACTCTCACAACATTATGGCTGGTTGGAGACAGTCCGAACCACAAGTACCGGGTCCATGGTTCTGGCCGTATACTGGGGGGACGGGGACGACTCCCATTAACCCCTGACTATACCGGGGATACGCTTATCACAATGCCTTTCTGGTCTGTGCTGAAGCAGGGCATTCTGGCAGCCAAGTGGCTTGACCTTTATTAGTGAGCCTGGTTACCCCCTCTCGGAACCACAGACTTAGAAATCGCCAGCTCATATACAGTGCATAAAATATATTTATATATATACCCTTATACACCATTTTAATAAAAAATATCACAAAATTCTTCTAAGTCCCTCGGGAAGAGTGAAAGACGCGCACGTTCATTTTCAGAGCTCCTAGACCTTCCTATAAGAAGTTAGCCAAAAAGTAGCTTCGAAAAACGCTTAGGTTAAGTTTCAGAGTTGCTTCTAATGTACCAAAGCTGGACTTAGACATAATTTCACTCTCACAACATTATGGCTGGTTGGAGACAGTCCGAACCACAAGTACCGGGTCCATGGTTCTGGCCGTATACTGGGGGGGCGGGGACGACTCCCATTAACCCCTGACTATACCGGGGATACGCTTATCACAATGCCTTTCTGGTCTGTGCTGAAGCAGGGCATTCTGGCAGCCAAGTGGCTTGACCTTTATTAGTGAGCCTGGTTACCCCCTCTCGGAACCACAGACTTAGAAATCGCCAGCTCATATACAGTGCATAAAATATATTTATATATATACCCTTATACACCATTTTAATAAAAAAATATCACAAAATTCTTCTAAGTCCCTCGGGAAGAGTGAAAGACGCGCACGTTCATTTTCAGAGCTCCTAGACCTTGCTATAAGAAGTTAGCCAAAAAGTAGCTTCGAAAAACGCTTAGGTTAAGTTTCAGAGTTGCTTCTAATGTACCAAAGCTGGACTTAGACATAATTTCACTCTCACAACATTATGGCTGGTTGGAGAGAGTCCGAACCACAAGTACCGGGTCCATGGTTCTGGCCGTATACTGGGGGGACGGGGACGACTCCCATTAACCCCTGACTTTACTGGGGATACGCTTATCACAATGCCTTTCTGGTCTGTGCTGAAGCAGGGCATTCTGGCAGCCAAGTGGCTTGACCTTTATTAGTGAGCCTGGTTACCCCCTCTCGGAACCACAGACTTAGAAATCGCCAGCTCATATACAGTGCATAAAATATATTTATATATATACCCTTATACACCATTTAATAAAAAATATCACAAAATTCTTCTAAGTCCCTCGGGAAGAGTGAAAGACGCGCACGTTCATTTTCAGAGCTCCTAGACCTTCCTATAAGAAGTTAGCCAAAAAGTAGCTTCGAAAAACGCTTAGGTTAAGTTTCAGAGTTGCTTCTAATGTACCAAAGCTGGACTTAGACATAATTTCACTCTCACAACATTATGGCTGGTTGGAGACAGTCCGAACCACAAGTACCGGGTCCATGGTTCTGGCCGTATACTGGGGGGACGGGGACGACTCCCATTAACCCCTGACTATACCGGGGATACGCTTATCACAATGCCTTTCTGGTCTGTGCTGAAGCAGGGCATTCTGGCAGCCAAGTGGCTTGACCTTTATTAGTGAGCCTGGTTACCCCCTCTCGGAACCACAGACTTAGAAATCGCCAGCTCATATACAGTGCATAAAATATATTTATATATATACCCTTATACACCATTTTAATAAAAAATATCACAAAATTCTTCTAAGTCCCTCGGGAAGAGTGAAAGACGCGCACGTTCATTTTCAGAGCTCCTAGACCTTCCTATAAGAAGTTAGCCAAAAAGTAGCTTCGAAAAACGCTTAGGTTAAGTTTCAGAGTTGCTTCTAATGTACCAAAGCTGGACTTAGACATAATTTCACTCTCACAACATTATGGCTGGTTGGAGACAGTCCGAACCACAAGTACCGGGTCCATGGTTCTGGCCGTATACTGGGGGGGCGGGGACGACTCCCATTAACCCCTGACTATACCGGGGATACGCTTATCACAATGCCTTTCTGGTCTGTGCTGAAGCACGGCATTCTGGCAGCCAAGTGGCTTGACCTTTATTAGTGAGCCTGGTTACCCCCTCTCGGAACCACAGACTTAGAAATCGCCAGCTCATATACAGTGCATAAAATATATTTATATATATACCCTTATACACCATTTAATAAAAAATATCACAAAATTCTTCTAAGTCCCTCGGGAAGAGTGAAAGACGCGCACGTTCATTTTCAGAGCTCCTAGACCTTCCTATAAGAAGTTAGCCAAAAAGTAGCTTCGAAAAACGCTTAGGTTAAGTTTCAGAGTTGCTTCTAATGTACCAAAGCTGGACTTAGACATAATTTCACTCTCACAACATTATGGCTGGTTGGAGACAGTCCGAACCACAAGTACCGGGTCCATGGTTCTGGCCGTATACTGGGGGGACGGGGACGACTCCCATTAACCCCTGACTATACCGGGGATACGCTTATCACAATGCCTTTCTGGTCTGTGCTGAAGCAGGGCATTCTGGCAGCCAAGTGGCTTGACCTTTATTAGTGAGCCTGGTTACCCCCTCTCGGAACCACAGACTTAGAAATCGCCAGCTCATATACAGTGCATAAAATATATTTATATATATACCCTTATACACCATTTTAATAAAAAATATCACAAAATTCTTCTAAGTCCCTCGGGAAGAGTGAAAGACGCGCACGTTCATTTTCAGAGCTCCTAGACCTTCCTATAAGAAGTTAGCCAAAAAGTAGCTTCGAAAAACGCTTAGGTTAAGTTTCAGAGTTGCTTCTAATGTACCAAAGCTGGACTTAGACATAATTTCACTCTCACAACATTATGGCTGGTTGGAGACAGTCCGAACCACAAGTACCGGGTCCATGGTTCTGGCCGTATACTGGGGGGGCGGGGACGACTCCCATTAACCCCTGACTATACCGGGGATACGCTTATCACAATGCCTTTCTGGTCTGTGCTGAAGCAGGGCATTCTGGCAGCCAAGTGGCTTGACCTTTATTAGTGAGCCTGGTTACCCCCTCTCGGAACCACAGACTTAGAAATCGCCAGCTCATATACAGTGCATAAAATATATTTATATATATACCCTTATACACCATTTTAATAAAAAAATATCACAAAATTCTTCTAAGTCCCTCGGGAAGAGTGAAAGACGCGCACGTTCATTTTCAGAGCTCCTAGACCTTGCTATAAGAAGTTAGCCAAAAAGTAGCTTCGAAAAACGCTTAGGTTAAGTTTCAGAGTTGCTTCTAATGTACCAAAGCTGGACTTAGACATAATTTCACTCTCACAACATTATGGCTGGTTGGAGAGAGTCCGAACCACAAGTACCGGGTCCATGGTTCTGGCCGTATACTGGGGGGACGGGGACGACTCCCATTAACCCCTGACTTTACTGGGGATACGCTTATCACAATGCCTTTCTGGTCTGTGCTGAAGCAGGGCATTCTGGCAGCCAAGTGGCTTGACCTTTATTAGTGAGCCTGGTTACCCCCTCTCGGAACCACAGACTTAGAAATCGCCAGCTCATATACAGTGCATAAAATATATTTATATATATACCCTTATACACCATTTAATAAAAAATATCACAAAATTCTTCTAAGTCCCTCGGGAAGAGTGAAAGACGCGCACGTTCATTTTCAGAGCTCCTAGACCTTCCTATAAGAAGTTAGCCAAAAAGTAGCTTCGAAAAACGCTTAGGTTAAGTTTCAGAGTTGCTTCTA
>NW_027455656.1:10000-12500 GCF_040206685.1 Ascaphus truei
GTGTGTGTGTGTGTGTGTGTGTGTGTGTGTGTGTGTATAGTGATGTGTGTGTGTGTGTGTGTGTGTGTATAGTGATGTGTGTGTGTGTGTGTGTGTGTGTGTGTATAGTGATGTGTGTGTGTGTGTGTGTGTGTGTGTATAGTGATGTGTGTGTGTGTGTGTATAGTGATGTGTGTGTGTGTGTGTGTGTGTGTGTGTGTGTGTGTGTATAGTGATGTGTGTGTGTGTGTGTGTGTGTGTATAGTGATGTGTGTGTGTGTGTATAGTGATGTGTGTGTGTGTGTGTGTGTGTGTGTGTATAGTGATGTGTGTGTGTGTGTGTGTGTGTGTGTGTGTAGTGTGTGTGTGTGTGTGTATAGTGATGTGTGTGTGTGTGTGTGTGTATAGTGATGTGTGTGTGTGTGTATAGTGATGTGTGTGTGTGTGTGTGTGTATAGTGATGTGTGTGTGTGTGTGTGTGTGTGTGTATAGTGATGTGTGTGTGTGTGTGTGTATAGTGATGTGTGTGTGTGTGTGTGTGTGTGTGTGTATAGTGATGTGTGTGTGTGTGTGTGTGTGTGTATAGTGATGTGTGTGTGTGTGTGTGTGTGTGTGTATAGTGATGTGTGTGTGTGTGTGTGTGTGTGTGTATAGTGATGTGTGTGTGTGTGTGTATAGTGATGTGGTGTGTGTGTATAGTGATGTGTGTGTGTGTGTGTGTGTGTATAGTGATGTGTGTGTGTGTGTGTGTATAGTGAGTGTGTGTGTGTGTATAGTGATGTGTGTTTGTGTATAGTGATGTGTGTGTGTGTATAGTGATGTGTGTGTGTGTGTGTGTATAGTGATGTGTGTGTGTGTGTGTATAGTGATGTGTGTGTGTGTATAGTGATGTGTGTGTGTGTGTGTGTATAGTGATGTGTGTGTGGTGTGTGTATAGTGATGTGTGTGTGTGTGTGTGTATAGTGATGTGTGGTGTGTGTGTGTGTGTGTGTATAGTGATGTGTGTGTGTGTGTATAGTGATGTGTGTGTGTGTGTGTGTGTGTATAGTGATGTGTGTGTGTGTGTGTGTATGTATAGTGATGTGGTGTGTGTGTGTGTGTGTGTATAGTGATGTGTGTGTGTGTATAGTGATGTGTGTGTGTGTGTGTGTGTGTATAGTGATGTGTGTGTGTGTGTGTATAGTGATGTGTGTGTGTGTGTTAGTGTTGTGTGTGTGTGTGTGTGTGTATAGTGATGTGTGTGTGTGTGTGTGTGTGTGTGTATAGTGATGTGTGTGTGTGTGTGTATAGTGATGTGTGTGTGTGTGTGTGTGTATAGTGATGTGTGTGTGTGTGTGTGTGTGTATAGTGAGTGTGTGTGTGTGTGTGTGTGTGTATAGTGATGTGTGTGTGTGTGTGTGTGTATAGTGATGTGTGTGTGTGTGTGTGTGTTAGTGTTGTGTGTGTGTGTGTGTGTGTGTAGTGTTGTGTGTGTGTGTGTGTGTGTGTGTGTGTATAGTGTTGTGTGTGTGTGTGTGTATAGTGTTGTGTGTGTGTGTGTGTGTGTGTGTATAGTGATGTGTGTGTGTGTGTGTGTGTGTATAGTGATGTGTGTGTGTGTGTGTATAGTGATGTGTGTGTGTGTGTGTGTGTGTGTGTGTGTGTGTGTGTATAGTGATGTGTGTGTGTGTGTGTGTGTGTGTATAGTGATGTGTGTGTGTGTGTGTGTGTGTATAGATGTGTGTGTGTGTGTGTGTAATAGTGATGTGTGTGTGTGTGTGTGTATAGTGATGTGTGTGTGTGTGTATAGTGATGTGTGTGTGTGTGTGTGTATAGTGATGTGTGTGTGTGTGTGTGTGTGTATAGTGATGTGTGTGTGTGTGTGTGTGTATAGTGATGTGTGTGTGTGTGTGTGTGTATAGTGATGTGTGTGTGTGTGTGTGTGTATAGTGATGTGTGTGTGTGTGTGTGTGTATAGTGATGTGTGTGTGTGTGTGTGTGTATAGTGATGTGTGTGTGTGTGTGTGTGTATAGTGATGTGTGTGTGTGTGTGTGTGTGTGTGCCCTTCACTCCGCCTCAGGCCAATGAGAGGTGTGCGGGGGCGGCGGCCCAAGGGAGCAATCTCAGTGGCCTGGCCCAAGGTCCAATGAGATTGCCGCTAGGAACACGGGGAGGGGCACAGGGAGACACATACAGACCCGGACACATAGGACACTTTCAGAAATATATAGTAGATACATGCTCTGCCAGTCTACGTTGGAGTTTCCACCCTGTTCTCCCCACGTACTGCAACCCGCATGGGCACTCTAATAAGTATACGCAGTACATACTCTTACAGTTTATAAAAGTGTTTACATTATAACTTTTACCTGTTACATTTGATTGAAATGTACTGCCTTTAACACTGAAAGAACAACCTATGCATTTGTTGCATGTAAAGAAACCTTTCAGGTTAGATAACCACATGGTGCTACTTATTTTAGGCCCACTGAGGGGACAACTAGGTGATAGTTTACTTTTCAAGTTGTCAGCACGTTTATA
>NW_027455656.1:17500-20000 GCF_040206685.1 Ascaphus truei
TAAAGGATGCCTTTTATACAGTTTAACTTCAACATAAATTCTATTAAGTAAAAAGGGATTTCAGTATCAGAAATTAATGAAACATACGACTTCGCAGCCTGAAATCTACTTTATAATCTCTACTGTACTTAATAAAAAATTAATACATTAATTCAAATTACTTAACTAATGAAGACATTAAAATTAAAAAATTTCAATTAATAAAAAATGAGCATTACAATGAAATAATTGACATTAATTAAAATGAAATAAATAATTAATTGACATTAAATAAAAAAATTAAGGCATTAATTACAATTAAGACTTTTTTTAAATTGAACATTCTGACCTGACCTTGTGTATTACAATTTGCAAAATAAATAGGGGAAATATCAAATAGGGTTGTATTTATATTAAAAAAAAATACAGGTATGTTGCTACTTACAGTTATTATTAGATCGTCTCTGCTCCTAGGAGGGGGATTTAACGTGCAGCAGCTCTGACACTTTGCTCTTCTCCTGTCCTCCGCGTGGCAGTGAATGTCACGACACTGGCATCAGTGACATAACTTCACTCTCCTCAGCCCCCCCCCAAGACATCGTCCAATCCCCTGCGGTCCTGTTGCAGCTTCATAATCAAATCACCTCCCCCTGCGGAAACATCCAATCTCCTGCTCCGTTATTGAGAGGTCACCATGTGCTCCTCTGCTCCCCTTGACCCTGCCCACCCTCCTCAGCCCACCATACCCCAGGCCCTGCACCCCAGGCACTTCCCACCCTCCCCCCCCCCCTGGTTAATTTAGAGCCCGTTTTATAATGACACCTTTTCATGCAAGGTATTTATTTCACGTGTCTTGAGAGGGATGCTAACATACATGATAGCAGTTACAGGTGCAAACAGGGATCTAAGGCTGAGCTCCATGCATGCTGGATGCAGAGAATCAAAGCTGATACATGGCTCCCAGCGTCCTCGTTATGTTTGCAATGAAGCACCATCCCCCCTCTGCTGCCTCGTTGAATTAGAATGAAGCTTTCTCTGTCCGTTGTTACCTTGTATGTGTCTGATTTAAATTCTCATAGGTGCCTTCCTTAAAGCTAAAAGGCTGAGAACCTGGCCATTGGACACAGCGATTAATAGGGGCATGGAAAGGAACTCATTCTATCTAAAAGTGACATGTGAATGCATACAGTAGCTACCTAGTTTATTCTTAAAGCCAGTGATTGAGACAAGATTCATTTACACACGCACGCACGCACGCACGCACGCACGCACGCACACACGCACACACGCACACACGCACACACGCACACACGCACACACGCACACACTTTTCAAGGAGAGACTCCGGGGTTTTGACTCCGCCCCCGTGTCCTCCCACACACGGCACGAGTGCAGATTGACTGCACTCGGCCACCGTACGCCTCCAGCCCCTGAAGGACAGATTTTACTTCTGCCCGTGCTACTCGCTTCCCCCACACCCGCGCTCACTTCTCCCGCGGTGAGCGGGCCGCAAAAATATCCGTGGCGGGCCGCATGTTTGACATGCCTGTTTTAGACTGTTGTTCTTCAGCAACTGGTTAACGTTAATAATTTGCAGTGTATGTCAGCAAAAGCCATGTAAATTTCAGGATAGTTGCGGGCCGTGTAAAGTATGTGTTCTGCCAAATTTTAATGTCATTGGATTATGTTTTGGCCCTTCTTATAGTGCATAATGTAAACAATTTGCAGTGTGTGCTAGCAAACACTTTGTAATTTTCAGGATAGTTGTGGGCAGTATACAGCACCTCATGTGGCAAGTTTTAAATGAATCGCTGTATGTTTTGACTCCTGGATTCACAATAAACGCGTTTAAGGTAAGCATTTTCCACTTTCGGATAGTGGTTAATGTACATAATTTGCGGTGCATGTTATCAAAAAACATGAAATTTGCAGGACAGTTTGGGGGAGTGCAAAGCATGTTCTGTGCCAAGTTTGAAGCCAATTGGTGTATGTCTTGCCACATTTATCCACATTAATCGTTTTTCACATTAAACATTTTAGTCTATCCCTTATTTACCCTATATATCTTAACTGTCCTATACTACACCAAAATAACCTATACTGCTTTCTTCCAGATCTGACTCAAGCGTCACACGGAAGACATCGGAACCCCCCCTAACCCAGAAGACAGGTAGGGAACACATCCCCTCCAACTTATAACATTGCGGGAATGAGGTACCTGGACATTGAGGGACTGCGGATCAGGTAAGATCCCAGGCGGGATTGCTGCTTTAGATATTGTGAAGCGGGGACGTCCAGACACTGGTTAAGGGGTTCAGGAAACTAGTCATGCAAATGTGGCTTTTATTTCTAGATCCGACATTTACACACACACACACACACACACACACACACACACACACACACACACACACACACACACACACACACACACACGTAACAAGGACTAATTGTAGTATAATGTAATAAATACATTTGTCAAAAACGAATGTTGTTCTGACTAGGAATTTATTAAATGTAT
>NW_027455656.1:30000-33095 GCF_040206685.1 Ascaphus truei
CTCCCGCTATCCGCTACCTCACACACTCTACCTCCTGCGGAACAACCAGCACGCCTGACATCTCCTGCACCTCACACATCTCCCTCCGCAACCGGACCGCGACGCCGCGGACTACAGTCAAACAGCATGCCACCAATGTCACTCCCGCTACCTCACACACTGTATGACAACACCTACCACTGAAACTCAGCTGTTCCTTACAATAAAATATGTTTTCCTAACAATTTCACTGTCTGTATAATTTATTCTAAAACACTTCTCACACCACCACTCACACACAACACCCCCCTCATACACACACACACACACACGCAAACATCCTGTCATTCTATGCCACACATAACAACAAATCACACCTCACCTTCACCCTCATAATACACACACTACACTCAAAAACATGCAAATTACAACATGTCTATGACCAACAACACGCACTCACACACGTCACACACACAACATGCGTCATACACACACACATGCCATCACACACGCCACATACACACATGCTCTCACACACACCATCACACACAACACACACACAAATACACAAACACATGCACACACACACGCACTCAGCAACGCCACACGCCCTCAACCACGCAACACACGTACTCACACACACACACCAACCTCCTCTGCTGATACAACACACAAAACAACACTTCAACATAACCTTAACTACCACACACAACACAACCACCACTAAACAAACACACACACCCAACCCACTGTTCCAATTACCTACCCTTCACCATACACACTACAACTGAATACAATGCACATTTACACGTCTCACCACCCACTCCCATTGCACATCAACATCCCACCACACACAAACATATACAACAACACAACACCTCCGCTACTAACACACCTAGCACAATAAATCACCTCTTCCTTTCAATAACATATTTTACACAAAACATTACTATTTACACATCTGTCTAATTTATTGCACACAAACACTCAACTAACCAACACTGACACACACACTCACACACCACACACTCACTATCACATCACACACTCACTCATCCACACACACACCCCACACAATCAACAATCACACACAATAATTACATACACACACTATTCTGCCACACACACAGCCAACATTAACACAAAACAAAAACACACACAACATTTCAACACCTACACAAACGCACACCAAACACAAATAAATACCCCTCACCTCACACAGTGTAGCTCCCGCGAACCGCACAGCACGCCTCACATCTCCTGCACCTCACACATCTCCCTACCGCAACCGGACCGCGAGGCCCCCTACCCCGCTACACCATGCCACCAATGTCCCTCCCCCTATCCCGCTACCTCACATGAGTGAAGATATACTTCACAAAGCACAGAGACACAACCCATCACTCAATGTTACCTTTTCACCTGACATTTTCAACGAGGTACTCATATTGTTAGAAGATACATGTCTCTCTATCAATAACAAAACACTACTTCAATTAGGTCTAGAAGCTCCCCAACGTCATCATCACGATGTACTCAATACAGACCTTATGCGAGAGAAACAATACAATATTTCCATACTACAAGAATATGTTGCCACAAGAAAACCAATGTTAATTCCACAACAACTTAACACCTATGACAACATCATGCAGCACATAAACAACGAACAAGGTGCAATCCTGTTTCTTGATGCTCCAGGTGGAACAGGCAAAACATTTCTCATAAATTTACTCCTTGCAGAAATAAGAATGCACAATCATGTTGCACTTGCACTTGCATCATCTGGCATTGCAGCCACTCTTATGGATGGAGGAAGAACTGTGCACTCAGCTCTTAAATTACCACTAAACATTGCTCATGAAGAAAACCCAACATGTAATATTACCAAGACATCTGGCCAAGCCCGTGTTCTTCAAATTTGCAAACTTATTGTTTGGGATGAGTGTACCATGGCGCATAAAAAAGCACTTCAAGCCCTTAATAGAACCTTGCAAGACTTGCGTAACAATAAACAAATAATGGGTGGTGCTGTCATTCTTTTAGCTGGTGATTTCAGACAAACACTTCCAGTCATACCACGATCCACACCAGCAGACGAACTTCATGCATGCCTTAAATCCTCTATTTTATGGCGACATGTCAAACATTTTCCATTAACAACCAATATGCGAGTCCAACTTCTCGGCCACTCAAATGAACAACTTTTTGCACACACACTTCTTCAAATAGGTGAAGGCACTTTACCTACTGACTTAACATCAGGTGAAATTGCTTTTCCCACACATTTTTGTCACATGATGACATCACTTGAAGATCTCATACATCACGTCTATCCAAATCTCTTACACAATTACACAAACCACCAGTGGCTCTGTGAAAGAGCCATCCTTGCTGCCAAAAATACTTCTGTCAATGACATCAATCATCAAATTCAAGACATTATTCCAAACACAATTACTCAATACAACTCAATCGATACAGTTGTGGATTGCGATGAAGCCGTTAACTATCCACCTGAATTCCTACACTCCCTCGAACCATCAAGGATGCCACCACATCATCTTCGCCTCAAAGTTGGAGCACCCATCATGCTACTTCGCAACCTACACACACCTAACCTTTGTAATGGAACCAGACTGTGCATAAAAACATTGATGCCCAACCTAATTGAAGCTACTATCTTAACTGGCAACGCCAAAGGCCAAGATGTCTTCATCCCCCGCATTCCACTCATTCCTACAGACATGCCTTTTACTTTCAAACGGCTACAGTTCCCCATCAAACTAGCTTTTGCTATCACCATTAACAAAGCACAAGGACAATCTATAAAGTGCACTGGTATCAACTTAGAATCACCATGTTTCTCCCACGGCCAGTTATATGTTGCGTGCTCTAGAGTTGGATCCCCCCAACAATTGTACATCTTTGCTCCAACTGGAACTACCAAAAATGTCGTTTACAAACAAGCATTACAATGAACATTGACTTTCCTCAATTTCCATGAACTCTACATATTGCCATAAGAAATTACAAAAAAATGAAAGACACTCAATACACTACTGTCATCTTTTATTACTACATTATTTTACAACACACACTTTAACATTACATCA
>NW_027455657.1:0-33076 GCF_040206685.1 Ascaphus truei
TCACCGGGGGGGGGGGGGGAGGTACAGGACGCTGTGTGTATCACCGGGGGGGGGGGGGGAGGTACAGACGCTGTGTGTATCACCGGGGGCGGGGGGGGAGGTACAGGACGCTGTGTGTATCACCGGGGGGGGGGGGAGGTACAGGACGCTGTGTGTATCACCGGGGGGGGGGGGGGGAGGTACAGGACGCTGCGTGTATCACCGGGGGGGGGGGCGGGGGGGGGTACAGGACGCTGTATGTATCACCGGGGGGGGGGGGGGAGGTACAGGACGCTGTGTGTATCACCGGGGGGGGGGGGGAGGTACAGGACGCTGTGTGTATCACCGGGGCGGGGGGGAGGTACAGGACGCTGTGTGTATCACCGGGGGGGGGGGGAGGTACAGGACGCTGTGTGTATCACCGGGGGGGGGGGGTGTACAGGACGCTGCGTGTATCACCGGGGGGGGGCGGGGGGGGGGGTACAGGACGCTGTATGTATCACCGGGGGGGGGGGGGAGGTACAGGACGCTGTGTGTATCACCGGGGGGGGGGGGGGAGGTACAGGACGCTGCGTGTATCACCGGGGGGGGAGGTATTAGACGCTGCGTGTATCACCGGGGGGGGGAGGTACAGGACGCTGCGTGTATCACCGGGGGGGGAGGTACGGACGCTGCGTGTATCACCGGGGGGGGGGAGGTACAGGACGCTGCGTGTATCACCGGGGGGGGGAGGTACAGGACGCTGCGTGATCACGGGGGGGGTACAGGACGCTGCGTGTATCACCGGGGGGGGAGGTATAGGACGCTGCGTGTATCACCGGGGGGGAGGTACAGGACGCTGCGTGTATCACCGGGGGGGGGGGGGTATAGGACGCTGCGTGTATCACCGGGGGGGAGGTACAGGACGCTGCGTGTATCACCGGGGGGGGAGGTATAGGACGCTGCGTGTATCACCGGGGGGAGGTACAGGACGCTGCGTGTATCACGGGGGGGAGGTACAGGACGCTGCGTGTATCACCGGGGGGGAGGTACAGGACGCTGCGTGTATCACCGGGGGGAGGTACAGATGCTGCGTGTATCACCGGGGGGGGGGGAGGGTACTGGATGCTGCGTGTATCACCAGGGGGGAGGTACAGGACGCTGCGTGTATCACCGGGGGGGAGGTACAGGACGCTGCGTGTATCACCGGGGGGGGGGGGAGGTACAGGACGCTGCGTGTATCACCGGGGGGGGGGGAGGTACAGGACGCTGCGTGTATCACCGGGGGGTGAGGTACAGGACGCTGCGTGTATCACCGGGGGGGAGGTACAGGACGCTGCGTGTATCACCGGGGGGGGGGGGAGGTACAGGACGCTGCGTGTATCACCGGGGGGTGGGGGGGAGGTACAGGACGCTGCGTGTATCACCGGGGGGAGGTACAGGATGCTGCGTGTATCACGGGGGGGGGGGGGGAGGTACAGGACGCTGCGTGTATCACCGGGGGGGGGGAGGTACAGGACGCTGCGTGTATCACCGGGGGGGGAGGTACAGGACGCTGCGTGTATCACCGGGGGGGGGTATAGGACGCTGCGTGTATCACCGGGGGGTGAGGTACAGGACGCTGCGTGTATCACCGGGGGGGGGGTACAGGATGCTGCGTGTATCACCGGGGGGAGGTACAGGACGCTGCGTGTATCACCGGGGGGGGGAGGTACAGGACGCTGCGTGTATCACCGGGGGGGAGGTATAGGACGCTGCGTGTATCACCGGGGGGAGGTACAGGACGCTGCGTGTATCACCGGGGGGGAGGTACAGGACGCTGCGTGTATCACCGGGGGGAGGTATAGGACGCTGCGTGTATCACCGGGGGGAGGTATAGGACGCTGCGTGTATCACCGGGGGGGAGGTACAGATGCGTGTATCACCGGGGGGGGAGGGGGTACAGGACGCTGCGTGTATCACCGGGGGGGGGGGGAGGTACAGGACGCTGCGTGTATCACCGGGGGGTGAGGTACAGGACGCTGCGTGTATCACCGGGGGGAGGTACAGGACGCTGCGTGTATCACCGGGGGGGGGGGGGGGGAGGTACAGGACGCTGCGTGTATCACCGGGGGGGGGGGGAGGTACAGGACGCTGCGTGTATCACCGGGGGGTGATGTACAGGACGCTGCGTGTATCACCGGGGGGAGGTACAGGACGCTGCGTGTATCACCGGGGGGAGGTACAGGATGCTACGTGTATCACCGGGGGGGAGGTACAGGACGCTGCGTGTATCACCGGGGGGGAGGTACAGGACGCTGCGTGTATCACCGGGGGGGAGGTACAGGACGCTGCGTGTATCACCGGGGGGGGGGGGGAGGTATAGGACGCTGCGTGTATCACCGAGGGGGAGGTACAGGACGCTGCGTGTATCACCGGGGGGGGGGGGGGGTACAGGACGCTGCGTGTATCACCGGGGGGAGGTACAGGACGCTGCGTGTATCACTGGGGGGAGGTATAGGACGCTGCGTGTATCACCGGGGGGGAGGTATAGGACGCTGCGTGTATCACCGGGGGGGAGGTATAGGACGCTGCGTGTATCACCGGGGGGGAGGTACAGGATGCTGCGTGTATCACCGGGGGGGAGGTATAGGACGCTGCGTGTATCACCGGGGGGAGATATAGGACGCTGCGTGTATCACCGGGGGGGAGGTACAGGACGCTGCGTGTATCACCGGGGGGGAGGTACAGGACGCTGCGTGTATCACCGGGGGGAGGTATAGGACGCTGCGTGTATCACCGGGGGGAGGTACAGGACGCTGCGTGTATCACCGGGGGGGGAGGTACAGGACTCTGCGTGTATCACCGGGGGGGAGGTACAGGATGCTGCGTGTATCGACGGGGGGGGGGGGGGGGGGGGGGGGGGTACAGGACGCTGCATGTATCACCGGGGGGGGGGAGGTACAGGACGCTGCGTGTATCACCGGGGGGGAGGTATAGGACGCTGCGTGTATCACCGGGGGGGAGGTATAGGACGCTGCGTGTATCACCGGGGGGGAGGTATAGGACGCTGCGTGTATCACCGGGGGGGAGGTATAGGACGCTGCGTGTATCACCGGGGGGGAGGTATAGGACGCAGTGTGTATCACCTGCTTAAGGAAGCATGAGTAGCTCTGTGGTTGATACTATACACCAGGGGTGCGCAAACTTTATTTGCTGCGCCCTCCTTCCTGCTCCCCTCCTTCCTGCGCCCCTCCTTCCTGCTCCCCTCCTTCCTGCTCCCTCCTTCCTGCTCCCTCCGTTGGCCTCCCTTACCTCGTGCGACTACACATGGCGCTTGGGGTCGTGTTACATCACGTCACCCGCGGCGTCATTTGATGTCGCGTTACCGTGGCAACCGCACCCCCAGAGAAATCTCCGCCCCCCCCCACCCCCCGTTTAGCGCACCACTGCTATACACCTGATACATAAAGCTTGGCCCCCTGCAGACGCACTTACCAAAACGCACTTTTACTGTCTCTGTCCGTTCTCCCTACCAACAAATTAGATTGTAAGCTCTTCGGGGCAGGGACTCCTTTTTCTAAATGTACATTAATGGCGCTATATAAATAAAGAGCCTGTCTTGTCTTGTTCCCCCTCCCCCTCCCGGGGTTCACCTCGACATTTGGGAAACGCATTAGGGCCTGACAAGGAACCCATTGTATCGCGGTTCTGTTCATTCCTACTCCCGTCGCTGGGATTTCAGATGGAAAACAAGAGGGGGTGGGGGGGGGGGTGAGACCCGGAGGGGAGGCGCAGTTATCCACGGTCGGTACACATCTCTAACCCCTTCACCGCTGACACGGGATATCCACGCTTCGCTCGGCGTTGGTTTCCGGCGCGGTGAGCGCCTGTGGATATTAATGGGTTGATTTGTTGAAATGGAAGAATTGGAGATCCTAGCTTTCCAAGCCAAAGCCCCCCCTCCCCCCCCCCAAATCACCGTTTGTTTGCCGCACGCGTCAGATTCGTGGCTACGGTGTGAAGCGCGCTCGGCGGTGTCGCAGGCGCCTTCTCGGCTATATAACGGGGGTCGTAGATCAAAATATGTCGTGTTGCCATAGGCCAACCTCCGATCCACCGAAAATGCCAGGAGTAAATCCTCCGGACACACGATACGCAGTGTATAAGGCAGCCGGACCGCTGCGGTGAGAGGGAGACGTGATGAGTTAGGAAGACCGTGTGAAGTCGCGTCCTGGAAGGGTCACAGGGCTGACCGTAGGAGGAATTTTGACCCCTGAAACTGCTCGGGTGTTAAGATGAGAATAAGACAGAATCAGACAAATATATATATTGGTACTAAAGGGCTTAAAAAGGAGTGAGTGTGACAGAGAGGGGCCCAAGGACCAGCTAATAAAGGCTAGGCCTCGTCCAGGGCCCTTTCCTGTGGGACTCACCCAGGCACCACCCCTGGAGCGTCCCGTTTTTACATGCCCGTTAGCTGCTCGCATCCCATGTAAACTTGCTCTTTATCCCAGAAGTGTGTAACGTGTCCGGAGTGTAACGATATGATGGCGCTCACTACAAAGCATAGTCAGGGTCTCTGGACATGCGGGGCGGAGAATCCCTTCGCGTAGCCGCATGTCCGGGAGAACTGACTATTGCTGGGACTGGAGGGGGACGAGAAGCCGGGGGACAAAGGAGGAAATGGCCGGGGGAACCATCCGCCCAAGAAGTGGAACATTTGGCCATTCTTGGCGCCCAGCGGGGGATATCCTGCCGGCCAGGGACGCCGTTGCCCAGGCCACCGCTGGTGGGCGCTGCTCCCATTGGCTGGTTTGTATTTCCCTCCACCGCCCTTTAACTCACCTCCGCCCCGCCTCCAGCCCTGATGGGCCAATGCAGGCGAGCCCTCGAGTCCTGAGTGGTCCCTGAGCAGCATCTGCACTGTGATTGGTCGCCAGCCCTTCTCCCATGATTTGCTATGGCAGCGGGGACTATCTAAGGGGAACCCGATCAGCGCTCCGGGTCTCAGTCTGAACCTGACGTGGAGGGGAAGTAAGCGGTGCGCTCCGAGGCTGTGCCGGAGACACCGGAGAGTGAGGCTGGGAGCCCATCCGAGTGGGAGATGTAATAGTGCCTCTGTGCTGCGGGGTGTGAGTCGCCGGAGACACCGGAGAGCGAGGCTGGGAGCTGATCCGAGCGGGAGATGTAATAGTGCCTCTGTGCTGTGGGGTGTGAGTTACCGGAGAGCGAGGCTGGGAGCCGATCCGAGCGGGAGATGTAATAGTGCCTCTGTGCTGCGGGGTGTGAGTTACCGGAGAGCGAGGCTGGGAGCAGATCCGAGCGGGAGATGTAATAGTGCCTCTGTGCTGTGGGGTGTGAGTCGCCGGAGACACCGGAGAGCGAGGCTTGGAGCTGATCCGAGCGGGAGATGTAATAGTGCCTCTGTGCTGTGGGGTGTGAGTCGCCGGAGAGCGAGGCTGGGAGCCGATCCGAGCGGGAGATGTAATAGTGCCTCTGTGCTGCGGGGTGTGAGTTACCGGAGAGCGAGGCTGGGAGCAGATCCGAGCGGGAGATGTAATAGTGCCTCTGTGCTGCGGGGTGTGAGTCGCCGGAGACACCGGAGAGCGAGGCTGGGAGCTGATCCGAGCGGGAGATGTAATAGTGCCTCTGTGCTGTGGGGTGTGAGTCGCCGGAGAGCGAGGCTGGGAGCAGATCCGAGCGGGAGGTGTAATAGTGCCTCTGTGCTGCGGGGTGTGAGATACCGGAGACACCGGAGAGCGAGGCTGGTAGCAGATCCGAGCGGGAGATGTAATAGTGCCTCTGTGCTGCGGGGTGTGAGTCGCCGGAGAGCGAGGCTGGGAGCCGATCCGAGCGGGAGATGTAATAGTGCCTCTGTGCTGCGGGGTGTGAGTCGCCAGAGACGCGGAGAGCGAGGCTGGGAGCCGATCCGAGCGGGAGATGTAATAGTGCCTCTGTGCTGTGGGGTGTGAGTCGCCTGAGACACCGGAGAGCGAGGCTGGGAGCAGATCCGAGCGGGAGATGTAATAGTGCCTCTGTGCTGCGGGGTGTGAGTCGCTGGAGACACCGGAGAGCGAGGCTGGGAGCCGATCCGAGCAGGAGATGTAATAGTGCCTCTGTGCTGCGGGATGCGAGTCGCCGGAGACACCGGAGAGCGAGGCTGGGAGCCGATCCGAGCAGGAGATGTAATAGTGCCTCTGTGCTGCGAGGTGTGAGTTACCGGAGAGCGAGGCTGGGAGCTGATCTGAGCGGGAGATGTAATAGTGCCTCTGTGCTGCGGGGTGTGAGTTACCGGAGAGCGAGGCTGGGAGCCCATCCGAGCGGGAGATGTAATAGTGCCTCTGTGCTGCGGGGTGTGAGTCGCCGGAGAGCGAGGCTGGGAGCCGATCCGAGCGGGAGATGTAATAGTGCCTCTGTGCTGCGGAGTGTGAGTTACCGGAGGAGCGAGGCTGGGAGCCGATCCGAGCGGGAGATGTAATAGTGCCTCTGTGCTGTGGGGTGTGAGTTACCGGAGAGCGAGGCTGGGAGCCGATCCGAGCGGGAGATGTAATAGTGCCTCTGTGCTGTGGGGTGTGAGTTACCGGAGAGCGAGGCTGGGAGCCGATCCGAGCGGGAGATGTAATAGTGCCTCTGTGCTGTGGGGTGTGAGTTACCGGAGAGCGAGGCTGGGAGCCGATCCGAGCGGGAGATGTAATAGTGCCTCTGTGCTGCGGGTGTGAGTTACTGGAGACACCGGAGAGCGAGGCTGGGAGCTGATCCGAGCGGGAGATGTAATAGTGCCTCTGTGCTGCAGGGTGTGAGTTACTGGAGACACCGGAGAGCGAGGCTGGGAGCTGATCCGAGCGGGAGATGTAATAGTGCCTCTGTGCTGCGAGGTGTGAGTCGCCGGAGAGCGAGGCTGGGAGCCGATCCGAGCGGGAGATGTAATAGTGCCTCTGTGCTGCAGGGTGTGAGTTACTGGAGACACCGGAGAGCGAGGCTGGGAGCTGATCCGAGCGGGAGATGTAATAGTGCCTCTGTGCTGCGAGGTGTGAGTTACCGGAGAGCGAGGCTGGGAGCCGATCCGAGCGGGAGATGTAATAGTTTCTCTGTGCTGTGGGGTGTGAGTTACCGGAGAGCGAGGCTGGGAGCCGATCCGAGCGGGAGATGTAATAGTGCCTCTGTGCTGCGGGGTGTGAGTTACCAGAGAGCGAGGCTGGGAGCAGATCCGAGCGGGAGATGTAATAGTGCCTCTGTGCCTCGGGGTGTAAGTCGCCGGAGACGCGGAGAGCGAGGCTGGGAGCAGATGCGAGCGGGAGATGTAATAGTGCCTCTGTGCCTCGGGGTGTGAGTCGCCGGAGAGCGAGGCTGGGAGCCGATCCGAGTGGGAGATGTAATAGTGCCTCTGTGCTGCGGGGTGTGAGTCGCTGGAGACACCGGAGAGCGAGGCTGGGAGCCGATCCGAGCGGGAGATGTAATAGTGAGTCGCCGGAGACGCGGAGAGCGAGGCTGTGAACTGATCCGAGCGGGAGATGGTCGCCAGCACGCCAGTGCCTCTGTGCTGCGGGGTGTGAGTTACCGGAGACACCGGAGAGCGAGGCTGGGAGCAGATCCGAGCGGGAGGTGTAATAGTGCCTCTGTGCTGCGGGGTGTGAGTTACGGCAGAGCGAGGCTGGGAGCCGATCCGAGCGGGAGATGTAATAGTGCCTCTGTGCTGCGGGGTGTGCGTCACCGGAGACACCGGAGAGCGAGGCTGGGAGCCGATCCGAGCGGGAGATGTAATAGTGCCTCTGTGCTGCGGGGTGTGAGTTACCGGAGAGCGAGGCTGGGAGCTGATTCGAGCGGGAGATGTAACAGTGCCTCTGTGCTGCAGGGTGTGAGTCACCGGAGACACCGGAGAGCGAGGCTGGGAGCAGATCCGAGCGGGAGATGTAATAGTGCCTCTGTGCTGCGAGGTGTGAGTCGCCGGAGAGCGAGGCTGGGAGCCGATCCGAGCGGGAGATGTAATAGTGCCTCTGTGCTGCGGGGTGTGAGTTACCGGAGAGCGAGGCTGGGAGCAGATCCGAGCGGGAGATGTAATAGTGCCTCTGTGCTGCGGGGTGTGAGTTACCGGAGAGCGAGGCTGGGAGCAGATCCGAGCGGGAGATGTAATAGTGCCTCTGTGCTGCGGGGTGTGAATCGCCGGAGAGCGAGGCTGGGAGCAGATCCGAGCGGGAGATGTAATAGTGCCTCTGTGCTGCGGGGTGTGAGTTACCGGAGAGCGAGGTTGGGAGCAGATCCGAGTGGGAGATATAATAGTGCCTCTGTGCTGCGAGGTGTGAGTCGCCGGAGACGCGGAGAGCGAGGCTGGGATCTGATCCGAGCGGGAGATGGTCGCCAGCACGCCAGTGCCTCTGTGCTGCGGGGTTTGAGTTACCGGAGACACCGGAGAGCGAGGCTGGGAGCAGATCCGAGCGGGAGGTGTAATAGTGCCTCTGTGCTGCGGGGTGTGAGTTACCAGAGAGCAAGGCTGGGAGCCAATCCGAGTGGGAGATGTAATAGTGCCCCTGTGCTGCGGGGTGTGAGTTACCGGAGAGCGAGGCTGGGAGCAGATTCGAGCGGGAGATATAATAGTGCCTCTGTGCTGCGGGGTGTGAGTCGTCGGAGACACCTGAGAGCGAGGCTGGGAGCCGATCCGAGCGGGAGATGTAATAGTGCCTCTGTGCTGCAGGGTGTGAGTTACCGGAGAGCGAGGCTGGGAACAGATTCGAGTGGGAGATGTAATAGTGCCTCTGTGCTGCGGGGTGTGAGTTACCGGAGATGCAAAGAGCGAGGCTGGGAGCCGATCCGAGCGGGAGGTGTAATAGTGCCTCTGTGCTGCGGGGTGTGAGTTACCGGAGATGAGGAGAGCAGGACTTCTGAGGGGTGTGGACGGTCCCTACCCCAAACCCCGGGTAAGCCTTCAATGTGGCAGTCAATACTTGGGGAGCTAGGATTCCCCCTGTGTATCCCTGTTATAGTGAGTATACCTCCGATCTGTGTTTGTGCTGTGGTTTCTGGCTCCGGCTGGAATAACAACTCTTTATCCAACAGCTTTGTCCTGTCTGGTGCCGTGATCCTGGGTAAAGTTCTGCTTTTCCATGTCAGGGTGCCTACGTCTGACCTTGTTGCTCTTTAAACCCTTTGGGCACCCTTTAGATGTAGTTACCACATCATAGGTGTTCAGCACTGGAGGGGTCCCGTCATGTAATAGCTACATCGTCATCTTCCTGCTCTAGGGGAGAACGCATGAGGCGCAGAACGCCACGTACAATGAAGCAGGAAACGGAGAAAGACCCCTTGCTTTCCGATCCGTATCAGTGATTAGAACGGATGCCGGACATACTGACACACACAGAAGGGGTTACCCGGGCATTGCATACCCCATAAAGCCCCGAGTCAGAAAGAGTACTAAAACTATAGCCTGCTTGCACTCACATACATGTGATCGAGAGATGAGGCGTGCTAAAGTCTAGCACTGCTTTGTGGTATGGATCTGAGCCTACGTTCGTTAAGGTTAAGACGGGGACTTCACGTGACGTTAGTTAGGTCACTCCTAAAGGTGGCGTTACTCCCATGTAGACACTAACCTAGGGTTTTTCCAGGAAAGAGAGAAAGCAAAACAAGTAGTTGTAACTGGCAAATAACATCTCTCCTCTCCAGCATAAGCCCTCTTTCTGGGTCTGGCTGGGGGTAACACTAAGACATACTGACCGTCACGTTATTGGAAGTTATAGGGCCTGGATGGGAGTAACACTAAGACATACTTACCGTCACGTTATTGGAAGTTATAGGGTCTGGATGGGAGTAATACTAAGACATACTTACCGTCACGTTATTGGTAGTTATAGGGACTGGATGGGAGTAACACTAAGACATACTTACCGTCACGTTATTGGTAGTTATAGGGACTGGATGGGAGTAACACTAAGACATACTAACCGTCACGTTATTGGAAGTTATAGGGCCTGGATGGGAGTAACACTAAGACATACTTACCGTCACGTTATTGGAAGTTATAGGGCCTGGATGGGAGTAACACTAAGACATACTTACCGTCACGTTATTGGAAGTTATAGGGTCTGGATGGGAGTAACACTAAGACATACTTACCGTCACGTTATTGGGAGTTATAGGGTCTGGATGGGAGTAACACAAAGACATACTTACCGTCATGTTATTGGGAGTTATAGGGTCTGGATGGGAGTAACACTAAGACATACTTACCGTCACATTATTGGAAGTTATAGGGAGTGGATGGGAGTAACACTAAGACATACTTACCGTCACGTTATTGGGAGCTATAGGGTCTGGATGGGAGTAACACTAAGACATACTTATCGTCACGTTATTAGGAGTTATAAGGACTGGATGGGAGTAACACTAAGACATACTTACCGTCACGTTATTGGGAGTTATAGGGTCTGGATGGGAGTAACACTAAGACATACTTACCGTCATGTTATTGGGAGTTATAGGGTCTGGATGGGAGTAACACTAAGACATACTTACCGTCACATTATTGGAAGTTATAGGGAGTGGATGGGAGTAACACTAAGACATACTTACCGTCACGTTATTGGGAGCTATAGGGTCTGGATGGGAGTAACACTAAGACATACTTATCGTCACGTTATTAGGAGTTATAAGGACTGGATGGGAGTAACACTAAGACATACTTACCGTCACGTTATTGGGAGTTATAGGGTCTGGATGGGAGTAACACTAAGACATACTTACCGTCACGTTATTGGAAGTTATAGGGACTGGATGGGAGTAACACTAAGACATACTTACCGTCACGTTATTGGGAGTTATAGGGACTGGATGGGAGTAACACTAAGACATACTTACCGTCACGTTATTGGGAGATATAGGGACTGGATGGGAGTAACACTAAGACATACTTACCGTCACGTTATTGGGAGTTATTGGGCCTGGATGGGAGTAACACTAAGACGTACTTACCGTCACGTTATTGGGAGTTATAGGGCCTGGATGGGAGTAACACTAAGACATACTTACCGTCACGTTATTGGGAGTTATAGGGCCTGGATGGGAGTAACACTAAGACATACTTACCGTTTTGGCCTTTTACCCCAACTGCCCCATCTCCTTCCTGAGCCCCATTACCGGCCAAGGGTCTGTGATCCCTTACTGCAGCAAAAGTGCTTAAAGTGACCCTGCCCTTTGCCTGCCGATGTGTTAGACGTGACTCACGTTCCAGTTGAATTATGTGCAGTTTGACTTAAAGCGTTTGAGACAGAGGTCGGCGGCCGTGATGGATGTCGGGCTGCCGGGCTGAGCGGTGCAGGGGACATTGTTTGCAGAACTCAGTGTGGCATGTCCCTAACTCCTCCACTGCCAGAGAGCGAGTGCCACAAACTGCGCCTCGCGTGGGCTGGTGGCCTCCCGCGTGGCATCGGGTCAACGGATCGCTCAGCGGACATCCGTCTGATTCAATGACTCTTTCCCTATCCCCTTCAGTGGCCAGATATACATGATAAAGAATGCAGGAGAGAGTGCAGTGACTCGCAGGAGAGGGTGCAGTGACTCGCAGGAGAGAGTGCAGTGACTCGCAGGAGAGGGTGCAGTGACTCGCAGGAGAGGGTGCAGTGACTCGCAGGAGACAGTGCAGTGACTCGCAGGAGAGAGTGCAGTGTCTCGCAGGAGAGAGTGCAGTGTCTCGCAGGAGAGAGTGCAGTGACTCGCAGGAGAGGGTGCAGTGACTCGCAGGAGAGAGTGCAGTGACTCGCAGGAGAGAGTGCAGTGACTCGCAGGAGAGGGTGCAGACTCGCAGGAGAGAGTGCAGTGACTCGCAGGAGAGTGCAGTGACTCGCAGGAGAGAGTGCAGTGACCCGCAGGAGAGAGTGCAGTGACTCGCAGGAGAGGGTGCAGTGACTCGCAGGAGAGGGTGCAGTGACTCGCAGGAGAGAGTGCAGTGACTCGCAGGAGAGGGTGCAGTGACTCGCAGGAGAGAGTGCAGTGACCCGCAGGAGAGAGTGCAGTGACTCGCAGGAGAGAGTGCAGTGACTCGCAGGATAGAGTGCAGTGACTCGCAGGAGAGAGTGCAGTGACTCGCAGGAGAGAGTGCAGTGACCCGCAGGAGAGAGTGCAGTGACTCGCAGGAGAGGGTGCAGTGACTCGCAGGAGAGGGTGCAGTGACTCGCAGGAGAGAGTGCAGTGACTCGCAGGAGAGAGTGCAGTGACTCGCAGGAGAGAGTGCAGTGACTCGCAGGAGAGGGTGCAGTGACTCGCAGGAGAGAGTGCATTGACTCGCAGGAGAGGGTGCAGTGACTCGCAGGAGAGAGTGCAGTGACTCGCAGGAGAGAGTGCAGTGACTCGCAGGAGAGAGTGCAGTGACTCGCAGGAGAGAGTGCAGTGACTCACAGGAGAGAGTGCAGTGACTCGCAGGAGAGGGTGCAGTGACTCGCAGGAGAGGGTGCAGTGACTCGCAGGAGAGGGTGCAGTGACTCGCAGGAGAGAGTGCAGTGACTCGCAGGAGAGAGTGCAGTGACTCGCAGGAGAGAGTGCAGTGACTCACAGGAGAGAGTGCAGTGACTCGCAGGAGAGGGTGCAGTGACTCGCAGGAGAGGGTGCAGTGACTCGCAGGAGAGAGTGCAGTGACTCGCAGGAGAGAGTGCAGTGACTCACAGGAGAGAGTGCAGTGACTCGCAGGAGAGGGTGCAGTGACTCGCAGGAGAGGGTGCAGTGACTCGCAGGAGAGGGTGCAGTGACTCACGTCCTGCTAGTCGGGTTGATAAGTGGTGTTAGGTTCATACTTACACCAAGCAGCATTTTCACCTCCCATGCCCCTCCACATTTTAGAAGGGTGACCCACTGAAGGGCTAATGTTTCAACCCTGCCCCTTGTCCCCTCCAGAGCAACTGCAGGCCTCAAGGGCCACCAACAGGTCAGGTTTTCAGGATAACCCTGCTTCAGCACAGCTGGCTTAATCAGGGTCTCAATCATTGACTGCCAATGGCGTGGCCAACTCCAGTCCTCAGGGGCCACCAACAGGTCAGGTTTTCAGTATATCCCTGCTTCAGCACAGGTGGCCTAAATCAGTGGCTCAGCCGTTGACTGTTAATGACTCCAGTCCTCAAGGGCCGCCAACAGGTCAGGTTTTCAGAATATCCCTGCTTCAGCACAGGCGGCTCAATCTATCCCTGCTTCCTCACAGGCGGCTCAACCAGTCCCTACTTCAGCACAGGTGGACCTCGACAGGAGCCACGGATTGAGCCACCCGGGCTGAAGCAGGGAAAAAAAAAATCCCGAAAACCCGACCTGCCGGCGGCCCCCCGAGGAGCGGGGTTGCCTTAGAGGGTCTCCCCGTCTCGATGCCCCAGCGGCCGTACAAAACGCAGGTCCCCCTTTCCGAACGCGGGGCGAGTGCCGAAATATGGGGCCGCATTTTCATTCATCCAAACCGCACGATGGATTTTTTTAGGTGATAATTACTCGGGGAGGGGGGGGGGAGGGGGGGTGGAGGGGGGGTGGAGGGGGGAAGAAACGTCCAAAGACGCAGAACGACTTCAGCGATGAAACCGTCCCAGGATGGCCTCGGGCAGTGCCAGTTCTCCCAGATAAAAGCTTCAGACCCACCAAATAAACCATTAAGAAGTATTTTGGTTCCGTGCACTCATTACAGCCGCGTAACTGAATGGGGAAACCATTGATCTGCAGTGGGAAGGAAATGGCTCTTTCTCACTGCGCTTTCTACGACTGCGGGAACATTAATCTCCACAATCAACGTTCATTTCGGCTGCGGTGGTGCGCGGCTAAACACCCGTAGCCGTGCTTACATTATGTTAATGCCGTTCAACATCAGAGCGCTCGGATCTTTCCCTCAGCCAATCAGCAGTCATTGTGCCAGCCCCGGGCAGGGCACGCGTCGCCTGTAATGGCGGTGCAAGGCTGCCCCCATCGCTACCAGCTGGTGACCCAAAGGGTTAATGCGGCCTGTCAGCAGAGGGACTGCCCCCATCGCTACCAGCTGGTGACCCAAAGGGTTAATGCGGCCTGTCAGCAGAGGGATTGGCCAGATCTGGTTTACTCTGACCTCGGTTTTTCTACGACCCTCGTATACTGGGCTCTCTCTCTCGGGCCTCCATTCAATACACTATGAAGACGTGGGGAAGAGGTGGGCTCAGTTCAGTGGAATGGGGCTTACATCTTCCTGAGCATGGGGGAACACGCCTTCACCGCATTATAAGTGAGGCCTCATTCTTAACGTGTGAGTTGGGAAACACCGCTCTCTCTCTCTTCCTTCTCCAAGTCTCCACTCGCGTCTTCCAGCGGCAGCCCAGCAATGAGTAAGACCAAGCCATTCTGCCCCCAGTCTTTATATAGGAGCCACTCAGATTGAGGGAGCATAGTCACATGCTCTGAGGGGGAAGAGATGGGCGATTGTGGGTGAGGGGAAGGGACAGGGGAGTGAAGGGTGAGGTGAAGATATGGGTGAGAGGGAAGAGAAGGGTGAGGGGAAGAGAAGGGGGAAGTGAAGAGATGGGGGAAGGGAAGTAAAGGATGAGAGGGATGCGAAGTGAGAGGGAAGTGAAGGGAGAAGGGTGAGGGGAAGAGAAGGGTGAGAGAAGGGTGAAGGGAAGTGAATGGAGAATGGAAGAGGAGGGTGAGAGTATGATAAGGGTGAGAGGGAAGTGAAGGGAGAAGGGTGAGGGGAAGAGAAGAGTGAAGGGAAGAGTGAGGGAAGAGAGGGGCGAGGGGAAGAGAAGAGTGAGGGGAAGAGGGGTGAGGGGAAGAGAAGAGTGAGGGGAAGAGAAGAGTGAGGGGAAGAGAGGGGCGAGGGGAAGAGAGGGGTGAGGGGAAGAGAAGAGTGAGGGGAAGAGAGGGGTGAGGGGAAGAGAAGAGTGAGGGGAAGAGAAGGGTGAGAGTATGAGAAGGGTGAGAGGGAAGAGGAGGGTGAGAGGGAAGAGGAGGGTGAGAGGGAAGAGGAGGGTGAGAGGGAAGAGAAGAGTGAGGGGAAGAGAAGGGTGAGAGGGAAGAGGAGGGTGAGAGGGAAGAGGAGGGTGAGAGGGAAGAGAAGTGGGAAGAGAAGCGTGAGAGGAAAGAGAATAGCGAGGGGATGAGAAGGGTGAGAGTATGAGAAGGGTGAGAGGGAAGAGGAGGGTGAGGGTGAGAGGGAAGAGGAGGGTGAGAGGGAAGAGTAGGGTGAGAGGGAAGAGAAGGGTGAGGGGATGAGACGGGTGAAGGGAAGAGAAGGGTGAGAGTATGAGAAGGGTGACAGGGAAGAGGATGGTGAGAAGGTTGAGGAGGGTGAGGGGACGAGACAGGTGAGGGGATGAGACGGGTGAGAAGGATGAGGGGAAGAGAAGGGTGAGGGGAAGAGACGGGTGAGGGGAAGAGATGGGTGAGGGGATGAGACGGGTGAGGGGATGAGAAGGGTGAGAGGGAAGAGGAGGGTGAGAGGGAGAGGAGGGTGAGAGGGAAGAGGAGGGTGAGAGGGAAGAGAAGGGTGAGGGGATGAGACGGTTGAAGGGAAGAGAAGGGTGAAGGGAAGAGAGGGGTGAGGGGATGAGATGGGTGAGGGGAGGAAACGGGTGAGGAGGAGGAAGAGAAGAGTCAGGGGAATGTCACTGTAACAAGGGAAGAATGGAATAAGTGCCACACTGATTCAGCCGACAGCACTTTCCGTTGTGTGTTCTGGGAATGATGCACACAGAGGAAGCGCGCCATCCTACTCTTATATAGTAGTGCTGAGTATGACCCAGGTGCACATACATCTTTGGTTTCCAGATTTACCCTATAACAGTTAGGGGGTTACTCAGTAAATAACCCCACTATGTCCCAGTTAGTCCGATGCTGCTGGTCCCCTTATATTTTAAATACCAAGTCCCAGTAAGATTCTTTTTAACCCCGCTGACGCTGGAAGGCCCGTGCTGCTGGGGTCCCTGGCACAGAACGGGTGAATGAAAACGACGACCCTGTTATTCTATTTTTCCCTATATCAGTGTGTTGTGGCCCAGAGCAATTGTTTAATTTGCTAATTAGCAGTGCACTTGTCATGACCGGAGACCCCCCCCCCCCACCCCATACCCCCCCTCCTTCTCCGCTTTGTACATTGTGACTGTAAAGTGCAGTAGTTGAGCGTTTTGTTTAAGTGTCCCCATAAAGCGCAGCGAGGCGGAACTGGCAATAAGCGGCTCTGCGTGTGCGTGAAATGTCTCATTAACCCCTCAAGCACTGAACTCCCACAAAACACCGGTAAAGGCCTGGGAACGGGGTGGGGGCGTGTGGGATGGGGAACGGGGTGGGGGCGTGTGGGATGGGGAACGGGGTGGGGGCGTGTGGGATGGGGAACGGGGTGGGGGCGTGTGGGATGGGGAACGGGGTGGGGGCGTGTGGGATGGGGAACGGGGTGGGGGCGTGTGGGATGGGGAACGGGGTGGGGGCGTGTGGGATGGGGAACGGGGTGGGGGCATGTGGGATGGGGAACGGGGTGGGGGCGTGTGGGATGGGGAACAGGGCGGGGGCGGGTGGGATGGGGAACAGGGCAGGGGCGGGTGGGATGGGGAACAGGGCGGGGGGGAACAGGGCGGGGGCGGGTGGGATGGGGAACAGGGTGGGGGCGGGTAGGATGGGGAACAGGGCGGGGGCGTGTGGGATGGGGAACAGGGTGGGTAGGATGGGGAACAGGGCGGGGGCATGTGGGATGGGGAACAGGGAGGGGGGGGGGAACAGGGCGGGGGCGGGTGGGATGGGGAACAGGGCAGGGGCGGGTAGGATGGGGAACAGGGCGGGGGCGTGTGGGATGGGTAACAGGGCGGGGGCATGTGGGATGGGGAACAGGGTGGGGGCGTGTTGGATGGGGAACAGGGCGGGGGCGTGTGGGATGGGGAACAGGGCGGGGGGGGTGGGGAACAGGGCGGAGGCGTGTGGGATGGGGAACAGGGCGGGGGGCGTGTGGGATGGGGAACAAGGCGGGTGGGATGGGGAACAGGGTGGGGGCGTGTGGGATGGGGAACAGGGAGGGGGGGGGAACAGGGCGGGGGCGGGTGGGATGGGGAACAGGGCAGGGGCGGGTAGGATGGGGAACAGGGCGGGGGCGTGTGGGATGGGGAACAGGGCGGGGGCATGTGGGATGGGGAACAGGGTGGGGGCGTGTTGGATGGGGAACAGGGCGGGGGCGTGTGGGATGGGGAACAGGGCGGGGGGGGTGGGGAACAGGGCGGAGGCGTGTGGGATGGGGAACAGGGCGGGGGGCGTGTGGGATGGGGAACAGGGCGGGTGGGATGGGGAACAGGGTGGGGGCGTGTGGGATGGGGAACAGGGAGGGGGGGGGGAACATGGCGGGGGCGGGTGGGATGGGGAACAGGGCGGGGGGGGTGGGGAACAGGGCGGGGGCGTGTGGGATGGGGAACAGGGAGGGGGGGGGAACAGGGCGGGGGCAGGTGGGATGGGGAACAGGGCGGGGAGCGTGTGGGACGGGGAACGGGGCGGGGGCGTGTGGGATGGGGGACGGGGCGGGGGGCGTGTGGGACGGGGAACAGGGCGGGAGTGTGTGGGGCGGGGAGCGTGGGACGGATCAGGCGTGAGTGTCAGGCGGGAGTGAGTTGGACGGGGTGGGAGTGCGTGGGATGGAGTGGGGGGCGTGTGGGACGGGGCGGGAGCACGTGGGACGGATCAGGCGGGAGGTGCAGGATGGGGCGGGAGTGCGTGGGACGGGGCGGGAATGCGTGGGACGGGGCGGGAATGCGTGGGGCGGGAGTGCGTGGGACGGGGCGTGAGTGCGTGGGACGGGGCGGGAGTGCGTGGGACGGGGCGGGAGTGCGTGGGACGGGGCGTGAGTGCGTGGGACGGGGCGGGAATGCGTGGGGCGGGAATGCGTGGGGCGGGAGTGCGTGGGACGGGGCGGGAGTGCGTGGGACGGGGCGGGAGTGCGTGGGACGGGGCGTGAGTGCGTGGGACGGGGCGGGAATGCGTGGGACGGGGCGGGAATGCGTGGGGCGGGAGTGCGTGGGACGGGGCGGGAGTGCGTGGGACGGGGCGGGAGTGCGTGGGACGGGGCGGGAGTGCGTGGGACGGGGCGGGAATGCGTGGGACGGGGCGGGAGTGCGTGGGACGGGGCGGGAATGCGTGGGACGGGGCGGAAATGCGTGGGGCGGGAGTGCGTGGGACGGGGCGGGAGTGCGTGGGACGGGGCAGGAGTGCGTGGGACGGGGCGGGAATGCGTGGGACGGGGCGGGAATGCGTGGGGCGGGAGTGCATGGGACGGGGCGGGAGTGCGTGGGACGGGGCGGGAGTGCGTGGGACGGGGCGGGAGTGCGTGGGACGGGGCGGGAATGCGTGGGACGGGGCGGGAATGCGTGGGGCGGGAGTGCGTGGGACGGGGCGGGAGTGCATGGGACGGGGCGGGAGTGCGTGGGACGGGGCGGGAGTGCATGGGACGGGGCGGGAGTGCGTGGGACGGGGCGGGAGTGCGTGGGACGGGGCGGGAGTGCGTGGGACGGGGCGGGAGTGCTTGGGACGGGGCGGGAGTGGGTGGGACGGGGCGGGAGTGCGTGGGACGGGGCGGGAGTGCATGGGACGGGGCGGGAGTGCATGGGACGGGGCGGGAGTGTGTGGGACGGGGCGGGAGTGTGTGGGACGAATCAGACGGGAGTTTCAGTAACGCCATTATAACGGAGAAGTTATCACGCCATTATAACGGAGAAGTTATCACACCATTATAACGGAGAAGTTACCGCGACATCATTATAACGGAGAAGTTATCACGCCATTATAACGGAGAAGTTATCACGCCATTATAAGGGAGAAGTTACCGCGACATCATTATAACGGAGAAGTTATCACGCCATTATAACGGAGAAGTTACCGCGACATCATTATAACGGAGAAGTTATCACGCCATTATAACGGAGAAGTTACCGCGACATCATTATAACGGAGAAGTTACCGCGACATCATTATAACGGAGAAGTTATCACGCCATTATAACAGAGAAGTTATCATGCCATTATAACAGAGAAGTTATCACGCCATTATAACAGAGAAGTTATCAATCCATTATAACGGAGAAGTTATCACGCCATTATAACGGAGAAGTTATCACGCCATTATAACAGAGAAGTTATCACGCCATTATAACAGAGAAGTTATCACGCCATTATAACAGAGAAGTTATCACGCCATTATAACAGAGAAGTTATCACGCCATTATAACAGAGAAGTTATCAATCCATTATAACGGAGAAGTTATCACGCCATTATAACGGAGAAGTTATCACGCCATTATAACAGAGAAGTTATCACGCCATTATAACAGAGAAGTTATCACGCCATTATAACAGAGAAGTTATCAATCCATTATAACGGAGAAGTTATCACGCCATTATAACGGAGAAGTTATCACGCCATTATAACAGAGAAGTTATCACGCCATTATAACAGAGAAGTTATCACGCCATTATAACAGAGAAGTTATCACGCCATTATAACAGAGAAGTTATCACGCCATTATAACGGAGAAGTTACCGCGACATCATTATAACGGAGAAGTTACCACGACATCATTATAACGGAGAAGTTATCACGCCATTATAACGGAGAAGTTATCACGCCATTACAACGGAGAAGTTATCACGCCATTATAACAGAGAAGTTATCACGCCATTATAACGGAGAAGTTACGCAACGCCATTGTAATGTGTGTATGTGAACTGACTCTTTTCTTCATGAATAAACGGACGTTTCCTTTAACTGAGAACAAAGCGCAAATTCCGGTGCAAAGTCATTATTTTGTCGCAACCCGCGCTGAAATATACCTGCGCCCGGCTGCATCTAAGTAGTAATCTTAGCGGCGCCATTTCCGGGTGCGCCTGCCTGCGACGAGGGGAGGGATTGATGGAGAAGTTGGAGGGCGGAGTCACATTTGCATATCGGCGCCGGCGTGTGTTTCGGAACGCGCGTCCTGCATTACTTCTCTTGGCGGCTTTCTGCGTTGTTTTTTTCGTGTAATATGTCGCGTTTCAGACACGATTGCGCCAGCGCCTGCGCAGTTCCGGAATACATCGAGCCCAGAATTCTGTACGTTGCTTATTTCGGGCTATTTTCCCCTTTAAGTAAATAAACCCGTGAGGTTTAAAATGATGTTTAATGCGCCATCAATCTCGCCCCCCTCCTCCGCTCCTCTGCATGCCATGCTCTGGTACATTGCTATCTGGGAAAATAGATTTATCTTTGCTATTAGCGACATGTTCACAGGGACGCACTTAACCCTTTGGTGTCAGGTGGGCCTGGCAGTGAACAGGTTAAAAAAAACTGCGGGGCAAAATATATACAGATCATATAAACCGAGACACAGTACAAATTATCCAACACATGTTCTGTCCGGAGAACGGATGCATAGAACATCGTTAAGGGGCACCCCGGTAATTACAGCTGCTAATTCCGCTCAGCCTTCTGCGGCCCATATTTGCTAAACGGTGCTACACTTCCAATGCGCTGGAGATAAGACGTGCTCACTCTTTAGTGAACATGGGCCTGTATTTCATCGCGAGGTTAGGCGGCGTTAACTCATTGCGTGGCCATTCTTTGCAGTGGCGCAGTTTGCAATGTGTGACCCGTGAGAAAGTGGGGTACTTGTGTGTGTTCGTGGGGGGGGGGGGGAGGGGGCGGCTTATAAATGATATTTGTTTCACAATATTTTTGTTATTTTTAGTATTTTCCCTAGAACGCCCAACATCCCCCCCCCCCCCCCCGATCCTGTCAGGGTGACGGCTTCTTAATTAGTATTTACGGAACTGTCTGGCGCGTTACTGCATCGGTAATTGCCTTTGGAATTTACCCAACATAACACAGTAAAGAAGCCCTGTGGCGAACGTGCAAGTCTCTGAAGTGGGAGACTGGTTCAGTGCCATCTTCGTGTGACTTTGGGGGTCCGTCGCTGGGTCTCGCTGCAGGTTTCACAAGATCTTGATTGTAAGCTCTTGGGGACACATTCTTAGAACGTTTAGAAGCTCGTACCTAACAGAGGTGAGAACGCGACGGATATTCCGAGCGCGCAGGGATCAGCGCTGCGTTATTAATATTTTAATAAGTAGGGGGGCCTATGTGCAGCTCCGGTGAACCTCCCGAAAACGACTCACCGAGCATTAAAATGGCCATGCAATAGGAATACGCAGCTGATGCGGTTGTAGCTTCCTATTGGCCTGGCGGGACTTGTGACAAGACAAGGAGGCCATTTTGAATTCCCTGGAGCGAGCAGAACGGGTAACGACATCGGTAAGTTTCTCAGGAACCAGGGTTGGGTGGCATACTGCAAGAAGAAAATAAAAATCAATATTTAGAACAATATGAGCCGTCGGGATGGCAGCTTGGAACAGTTTCTAAGGAAATCGGAAATCCCAATGGCGGCCATTGTTAACAGAAGACGTTTTTTTAAAACCCACATTCTGCACAACAGAAAATTGAAAGGTTTCAAAATGCGGCGGTGGCCATATTCAAACAGGGTAAGGAAATTCACGGGGCTGTCCCTTTATCTCCGGCCCCCATGACACCCTCATTTTCTGCCCCATTTTCCAGAAAAATCGGTGGACTTGTTTTCCTCTTCATGGGAAAGGAATTCTGCTTGAACGAGCAGGGTGATATGGGTGCGTTGTAGCTAAATTAGAAGTGTATCTCTTGGACCCTCTGTCCTTCACCTCTTCTTGGACATTAGCTCGTGTGGAGTTTTATGGTCTGGTTGAGTAGGTGAACACCTCACGCTCCCCATAGCCTTCCAGAAATTCACTAGGACGAGCCTAAACCTGGCATTATAAATCAAATGAGGACCACTTAGCCCAACTTGTCTGGCCATTTCTCTTCTCTACGTAGAGGGAATGTGAGAAGACACGGTATTGGCAGAAGCGGTGAAGAGTAGAGATGTGTGGTCAAACATTACCTTCACTTGCCATCAGCGTGTTTGTGTGTGTAGAGATCCGGTGATCTTTATAACCTATTTCCTAACCCCTCTGACCTTCCTCTGGTCAAGCGTTTTTAATCCCATTACTGTATTGTATTACCCTTTTTTTTGTGGTTGGGCTTTCTCCATTCTTCCACCTATAGCCCCACGAATGTTATAGCAAGTCATGGTCTTCCATGACCTCTTGTGTCAGAGGGTTCTTATTCTACAGGGATTATATAACAGCCAGATGGGGTAGCGAAATGAACAGATTTTTTGTTTTAACTCTGTGGCAGACGACATATGTTCTGGAGAGACCTGCAGAACATCACTTGGTATCTCTAACAGTACAGGGTCTTCTCAGGATGGCATGTGTTTTTCTGAATTCCTGGGCATTAAGTATGGGATCCTACCATGCTGTCATGCCATGCTTCTTATTTGCCCCGGGCATTTCATCTTTGCAGAGGCACAGAGGTCCCCAGGAGGGGCGCCAGCTTCTCCATGGGAGTACGGTTCCTGCAGAACGACCTTTCAAGGACACAGCTGTTGAAAAGGAACCTTGAAGCTGAACATCTGTAGCCCAGACAGCAGTTTGGAGAGGGCTTCACCGTAGGGTCTCAACCTGGCTCCATGTTTTCCCAGGCAGCTTCAGCCAGTCCGGGTCATTGAATCAGATCAGAAACTTGACCGAACACGAGTTGGATAACCAGGGGACACATCATTTTCTTGTAGAGGAGATTCCATGAAAGTCTACGGACCTCTTACAAAGGAGAGACCCTACAGTTCCTTGGGAGGGGGGAGGTAGAGAATATGGAGTGATGGGGAGTTGAAGATCGGATATTAATTAAATCGTGTTGAATCAGGGAGGAAAAAACCCAACGTACGTCCGGAGTAAACACTTTACTGCATGCTTAAATAGCGCATAAAATGTTATATGGTATGTAATTTGGAGATATTCTGGGGAAAATTAGTGCTCAGACAGCTTTAAGTAATAATTCAGTAAATGAATCCCGTATAATTACTGTTTGGGTGTTTATTCCTAAAGCCTCAGACATGAGCCGTGTCTGGCATGGACCTGTTCTTCACCTACCAACCAGAGAAGCCCCAGCGTGCCCGGACAGGTCGCTCCCCGCCTCGCTCTGCCCCGACTGCTTGTGTTTTGCAGGCTCTGAAATAATTAACTCTTCCACGGCCTGGAGGATCTGATGAGTTCCTTCCTCGACAGCATACCTAGAGCTGTTTAGGCTGTAACACTCCGGGGGGTTGGGTTACCATGAACAAAGTTGCCTGTCTCTTTAGGATGCCCCAAGGGGGGATAACAAGATGAATAACCCTTTCTCTGCCAGAGAGGAAGGCAACTTATTGTCCATACAGCTGCTACTCCCCCCTCCCCCCCCCCTCAGTGGGGCTGTTATTTCACCCTGAGGGGGGACGTGCTGAACCCCAAAAGGAGTCCCCGTCTCCAGTCCAGCACCCACAGGGTTATGGACAGCTCGTTCTGTTCCCACACACAGTTTAAGTCCATTGGTGTCGCTTGGCTTCAAAATACCCCCATATAACACGCAACCGTACACGCAGCATTTCCTTCCCATGAAGATTGAGGGGAACGAGACACCGGAGATATCAGCAAGGTACAGAGAGGGCCGGGTTAACCCCTTCAGTGCTGGAGCCGCCAGCCAGACGCTGCTCCGCGGCGAAGCTCGTGTCATTCCGAGCCACGTACGCAGCATTTTTCAGCATACAGGATATATATATTAATAGTGTACAGACCCCTGCACCCCTATGTTTTCCCTTCCTTATAGAGTGTAAGCTCAGTGGGGCAGGACCCTCCTCACCTCCTATATTTCACGGCGTTTCATCCTCTTGACGGTATTGTTCGCCGCTGCGGAGCATCGTCTGCGCGTTATATATAACCCAATAATAATAATAATAATAATAAAATAGTGCCAATCAATGCAGAATATCAGGCATAAAGGCAAACACAGGGCAAAGGCAATCCCTGTCCCGAGAAGCTTGCAATCTAAATCCAGGAGGATGATGACAATACACCCAGGGGCATTGTTCTCCCAGGGGGGTCTTGAGGATTGCAGGTGAGAACCCCCCCGAATTTAAGGTGTTTTACCCCCGTTCCCCACGTCCGCCGTGTGCTCATCTTCCTGCCCAGGAAGTGCCCCCCGTACCGGCTAACCCCAAGAGCTAGCAATCTACATCGCAAAATAAAAGCAGCTTCTCCCGGCGCCCGCGTTGGAGTCGGTTTACAACCTGGCCTCTTCTCCCGATCCCCACGCAACGTCTCGCTAACGTCCCCACGCTTCACATCTCACACGCACCGACCGTGTCCCCATTACCGGAATACCAGTCTCGGCAAGTTCTCTCTGCTACTTCTCACTTAGGGCTGTTATATAGCGTGCGCGGGCGCTACGCCGTGCGCGCGGGCGGCACTTATAATTGGCTGAGGTTAGTCAGCCCTTCTATACAAGGGCCGCGGGCGGCAGTGAGCGTGCATCCGGCCGACAGCGGGGAGGACGGGGAATAGAATGATTTTGCGCCGCTGTAATGTATGTATATGTGTGTATATATGTATGCATGTGTATGTATGTATGTGGGTGTGTGGGTGTGTATGTATGTGTGTGTGTGTGTGACACACACACACACACACACACACACACATATACATACATATACATACATATACATACGTACACACACACACACACACACACACACACACACACACACACACACACACACACACACACACACACACACACACACACACACACACACACACACACACACACACACACACACACACACACACACACACACACACACACACACACACACACACATATACACACACATATACACACATATACATACACATACATACACACACAGATATATATACACATACATACACACAGATATACACACATATACATACATACACACACATACCGTACCTCGCTCGCGCACAGTATACACACAAAACGTGAGCGGCACGTGCACGCGCCTTCGCACAGGCACTCGCGCGTGCCGCTCACACTGTATAACAGCCCTTAGACTGCAAGCTCTTCGGGGCAGGGGCTCCTTCTCCTAGTGTTAGTGTTAGGCCTGAGGCGCTTATTGTGTGTTGTGTTATTATGATTGCTGGGGGTGGGCCCTGTCCATGCACAGCGCTGTAAGAATAGAGACATGCACACATACTGCCCGTCCAGTACTGCTACAAATGGGGGCCCAGTGCTCCGGGAGAGGGGGCTCACACATTCCTCTCATACCTCTCTGTTTTGGGGTAACCACAAAGGTCAGAGAAGGGGAGGGAGGAGGTGTTGAGAAGGTTTAATGAAACATGCCCCCCCCCCTCCCTCGCCTCTCGACTTCTCCTTCGTTTTTCATTAATTACGAGTTGGGTTCGCCATGGTAACGTCTGGTAATTCCAACTTAATAAGGGTCTGTCTCCAGCCAGTCTTGTAATGGGCGTCTTTACCTTATCTGCTGGTAGGGTTCCCAGGCGGCTTCTCCAAAAATACTGGGCACAATGGTGAAAGGTGTGACACGCTCGAGACACACACACACACCTCTCTCCGCTCCATGCTGTTTCTTCCTCTCCTTGACTCCACCCCAAGGCTCCTGGCACCTTTTCCTGATTGGCTGCCTTACCCAGCAGCGGCCAATCAGGAAGGAGGAAGCTGCCCAGCACCCTAGCAACAGCCCTGCTCTCTCCCTGCTCTGGGAAATCCCGCGGCCCCCCAATCCCAGGTCACTATGTCCAGAGAGGTAATACCGGTATACACATACACACCCAGAGAGGTAATACCGGTATACACATACACGCCCAGAGTGGTAATACCGGTATACACATACACGCCAAGAGAGGTAATACCGGTATACACATACACGCCCAGAGAGGTAATACCGGTATACACATACACACCCAAAGAGGTAATACCGGTATACACATACACGCCCAGAGAGGTAATACCGGTATACACATACACGCCCAGAGAGGTAATACCGGAATACACATACACGCCCAGAGAGGTAATACCGGTATACACATACACGCCCAGAGGGGTAATACCGGTATACACATACACGCCCAGAGAGTTAATACCGGTATACACATACACGCCCAGAGAGGTAATACCGGTATACACATACACGCCCAGAGAGTTAATACCGGTATACACATACACGCCCAGAGAGGTAATACCGGTATACACATACACGCCCAGAGAGGTAATACCGGTATACACATACACGCCCAGAGAGGTAATACCGGTATACACATACACGCCCAGAGAGGTAATACCGGTATACACATACACGCCCAAAGAGGTAATACCGGTATACACATACATGCCCAGAGAGGTAATACCGGTATACACATACACGCCCAAAGAGGTAATACCGGTATACACATACACGTCCAGAGAGGTAATACCGGTATACACATACACGCCCAGAGAGGTAATACCGGTATACACATACACGCCCAGAGAGGTAATACCGGTATACACATACACGCCCAGAGAGGTAATACCGGTATACACATACACGCCCAGAGAGGTAATACCGGTATACACATACACGCCCAGAGAGGTAATACCGGTATACACATACACGCCCAGAGAGGTAATACCGGTATACACATACACGCCCAAAGAGGTAATACCGGTATACACATACACGCCCAGAGAGGTAATACCGGTATACACATACACGCCCAAAGAGGTAATACCGGTATACACATACACGTCCAGAGAGGTAATACCGGTATACACATACACGCCCAGAGAGGTAATACCGGTATACACATACACGCCCAAAGAGGTAATACCGGTATACACATACACATCCAGAGAGGTAATACCGGTATACACATACACGTCCAGAGAGGTAATACCGGTATACACATACACGTCCAGAGAGGTAATACCGGTATACACATACACGTCCAGAGAGGTAATACCGGTATACACATACACGTCCAGAGAGGTAATACCGGTATACACATACACGCCCAGAGAGGTAATACCGGTATACACATACACGCCCAGAGAGGTAATACCGGTATACACATACACGCCCAGAGAGGTAATACCGGTATACACATACACGCCCAGAGAGGTAATACCGTTATACACGCCCAGAGAGGTAATACCGGTATACACATACACGCCCAGAGAGATAATACCGGTATACACATACACGCCCAGAGAGGTAATACCGGTATACACATACAAGCCCAGAGAGGTAATACCGTTATACACCCCCAGAGAGATAATACCGGTATACACATACACGCCCAGAGAGGTAATACCGGTATACACATACACGCCCAGAGAGATAATACTGGTATACACATACATGCCCAGAGAGGTAATACCGGTATACACATACACGCCCAGAGAGGTAATACCGGTATATACACATACACGCCCAGAGAGGTAATACTGGTATACACACACACTCCCAGAGAGGTAACACCGGTATACACATACACGCCCAGAGAGGTAATACCGGTATACACACACACTCCCAGAGAGGTAATACCGGTATACACATACACGCCCAGAGAGGTAATACCGGAATACACATACACGCCCAGAGAGGTAATACCGGTATACACATACACGCCCAGAGAGGTAATACCGGTATACACATACACGCCCAGAGAGGTATTACCGCTATACACATACACACCCAGAGAGGTAATACCGGTATACACATACACGCCCAGAGAGGTAATACCGGTATACACATACAGGCCCAGAGAGGTAATACCGGTATACACATTCACGCCCAGAGAGGTAATACCGGTATACACATACACGCCCAGAGAGGTAATACCGGAATACACATACACGCCCAGAGAGGTAATACCGGTATACACATATACACCCAGAGAGGTAATACCGGTATACACATACAGGCCCAGAGAGGTAATACCGGTATACACACACGCCCAGAGAGGTAATACCGGTATACACATACACGCCCAGAGAGGTAATACCGGTATACACATACACGCCCAGAGAGGTAATACCGGTATACACATACACGCCCAGAGAGGTAATACCGGTATACACATACACGCCCAGAGAGGTAATACCGGTATACACATACACGCCCAGAGAGGTAATACCGGTATACACACACACGCCCAGAGAGGTAATACCGGTATACACATACAGGCCCAGAGAGGTAATACCGGTATACACATTCACGCCCAGAGAGGTAATACCGGTATACACATACACGCCCAGAGAGGTAATACCGGTATACACATACATGCCCAGAGTGGTAATACCGGTATACACATACATGCCCAGAGAGGTAATACCAGTATACGCATACACGCCCAGAGAGGTAATACCGGTATACACATACACGCCCAGAGAGGTAATACCGGTATACACATATACGCCCAGAGAGGTAATACCGGTATACACATACACGCCCAGAGAGGTAATACCGGTATACACATACAGGCCCAGAGAGGTAATACCGGTATACACATACAGGCCCAGAGAGGTAATACCGGTATACACATTCACGCAAAGAGAGGTAATACCGGTATACACATACACGCCCAGAGAGGTAATACCGGTATACACATACACGCCCAGAGAGGTAATACCGGTATACACACATACTCTCAGAGAGGTAACACCGGTATACACATACACGCCCAGAGAGGTAATACCGGTATACACACACACGCCCAGAGAGGTTATACCGGTATACACATACACGCCCAGAGAGGTAATACCGGTATACACATACATGCCCAGAGAGGTAATACCGGTATACACACACACGCCCAGAGAGGTTATACCGGTATACACATACACGCCCAGAGAGGTAATACCGGTATACACATACACGCCCAGAGTACTAATGGCAGTGACATGGTTAAGGGGTTAGTCTCTCCTAGGGCCACAGTGTACTAATGACAGTGACATGTTTAAGGGGTCAGTTCCTCCTGCTCGGAGAGATCCTGTGGCCCCCCAAACCGGTCAGGTCCCTATGTCCAGAGAGGGAATACCAATATACATATATATGTTCAGAGAGGTAATACCGGTATACACATACACGCCCAGAGAGGTAATACCGGTATACACATACACGCCCAGAGAGGTAATACCGGTATACACATACACGCCCAAAGAGGTAATACCGGTATACACATACACGCCCAGAGAGGTAATACCGGTATACACATACACGCCCCAAAGAGGTAATACCGGTATACACATACACGTCCAGAGAGGTAATACCGGTATACACATACACGCCCAGAGAGGTAATACCGGTATACACATACACGCCCAGAGAGGTAATACCGGTATACACATACACGCCCAGAGAGGTAATACCGGTATACACATACACGCCCAGAGAGGTAATACCGGTATACACATACACGCCCAGAGAGGTAATACCGGTATACACATACACGCCCAAAGAGGTAATACCGGTATACACATACACGCCCAGAGAGGTAATACCGGTATACACATACACGCCCAAAGAGGTAATACCGGTATACACATACACGTCCAGAGAGGTAATACCGGTATACACATACACGCCCAGAGAGGTAATACAGGTATACACATACACGCCCAAAGAGGTAATACCGGTATACACATACACATCCAGAGAGGTAATACCGGTATACACATACACGTCCAGAGAGGTAATACCGGTATACACATACACGTCCAGAGAGGTAATACCGGTATACACATACACGTCCAGAGAGGTAATACCGGTATACACATACACGTCCAGAGAGGTAATACGGTATACACATACACGCCCAGAGAGGTAATACCGGTATACACATACACGCCCAGAGAGGTAATACCGGTATACACATACACGCCCAGAGAGGTAATACCGGTATACACATACACGCCCAGAGAGGTAATACCGGTATACACATACACGCCCAGAGAGGTAATACCGTTATACACGCCCAGAGAGGTAATACCGGTATACACATACACGCCCAATGAGGTAATACCGGTATACACATACACGCCCAGAGAGGTAATACCGGTATACACACACACGCCCAGAGAGGTTATACCGGTATACACATACACGCCCAGAGAGGTAATACCGGTATACACATACACGCCCAGAGAGATAATACCGGTATACACATACCCGCCCAGAGAGGTAATACCGGTATACACAAACACGCCCAGAGAGGTAATACCGGTATACACATACATGCCCAGAGAGGTAATACCGGTATACACACACACGCCCAGAGAGGTTATACCGGTATACACATACACGCCCAGAGAGGTAATACCGGTATACACATACACGCCCAGAGAGGTAATACCGGTATACACATACATGCCCAGAGAGCTAATACCGGTATACACACACACGCCCAGAGAGGTTATACCGGTATACACATACACGCCCAGAGAGGTAATACCGGTATACACATACACGCCCAGAGATGTAATACCGGTATACACATACACGCCCAGAGAGGTAATACCGGTATACACATACACGCCCAGAGATGTAATACCGGTATACACATACACGCCCAGAGAGGTAATACCGGTATACACATACACGCCCAGAGAGGTAATACCGGTATACATATACACGCCCAGAGAGGTAATACCGGTATACATATACACGCCCAGAGAGGTAATACCGGTATACACATACACGCCCATAGAGGTAATACCGGTATACACATACACACCCAGAGAGGTAATACACATACACACCCAGAGAGGTAATACCGGTATACACATACATGCCCAGAGAGGTAATACCGGTATACACATACATGTACAGTATTACCTCCAATTTTTTACTGGACAGATCAATATTGGATACCTGGGAACCTTACTTGCTGCTGTGGGAATGGAGGTCGGTGAGATGCATACAGTACATCGGCTGCAAAACTGGGACTGTACTTTACGGTAATTTGCTTGGTCTGCCATTTCATGATCCAGAAACGCGCGTGGGGTGTCTGAAACCCCGGCAAAAAAACAGCTGCCGGTCCAGATTTGCTTTGCGGTGCTAAGGATGAAGATACCCTGAAGCCCGGTCTGGGGTTTATTGCGTTGAATGACAGGCTGGTGTGGGCAGAATGCAAACGCCAGAGAGAGGGCGCGGAACGCGCGTGGGAAACGTTCGGATCTTTCACGAGATTTTGACATCGGCGAGAGGACGGCTAAGGCGTTTTTGGACACGCTCCAGCAAAGCCACAGTGCAGGGGTGGGCCAACTCCAGTTCTTATGGGCCACCAACGCGTCAGGTTTTAAAGATATACCTGCTTCAGCACAGGTGGCTCAATCAGTGGCTCAATCGTTGACTGACACTGAAGTGGCCAACTCCAGTCCTCAAGAGCCACCCAACAGGTCAGGTTTGAAGGATAACCCTGCCTCCGTACAGCTGGCTCAACCAGTAGCTCAGTCGCTCCCGTGCTGAAGCAGGGATAGCCTACAAACTTGACCTGTTGTTGGCCCTTGAGGACTGGCGTTGGCCACACCCGACCTGGAGGACATATCCACAGCGGCAGAAGTGAAACAAAGGATCAGGACAGGACACTCGCAACTTACACAAAGGATGGGCCAAGAAAAGTTGTGCGCGCCGCGCATGCGCGCATTGTAAGGGAAAGTTCTTAGCGTTTTGTCACGGAAATTGTATTTGCGATGGTGATGGTTTTAATTCCATGACAAAGAATTCCATGAGAGTATATCATTTTTTGTATTTTGTGTGTAAAATTTCCATCCTATCACTTAGAACACATGATATAATTGACTTGTGATAACTGAAGTCAGATACAGTATATTTTGGATTTTAAAGTATGTAAATGCCGTTCCTCTCAAAAGTCTTTCACTCAATGTAAATGACACAAATCAAAACACAATTTCAGTGAAAAAACGCAAAGGAATTGAAAAAAAATAAATCATTACAGTTACTATATTATATTAATCTATATACAATTCATGTGTTATATGTTTACACACCGTGCATGTTTTCCTCTTCTACTTTTTTTTATAGAACAAATGATACATTTATTAAAAACAATTGCTATTTGCACTTCTATATTTATACTCACTCGGAATTCTTCTAGTGGTGTGTGTGTTCCCTTCTGCGCATGCGCCGATTCCTGGGGACCCTTCTGCGCGTGCGCCGAGTCCGCTGACCCTTCTGCGCATGGTCCGATTCCTGCGGACCCTTCTGCGCGTGCGCAGAGTCCCTGGACCATTCTGCGCATGCGCGAGTCCCGTGTGCCCTTCTGCGCATGTGCCGAGTCCTGCGTACCCTTCTGCGCATGCACTGATTCACGTACTCTTTTGCGCATGCGCCGAGTCCCGCCGACCCTTCTGCACATGCGCCGAGTCCTGCGGACCCTTCTGCGCATGCGGCGAGTCCCGCGAATCCTTCTGTGCTGGCGCCGAGTCCTGCTGACCCTTCTGCGCATGCGCCGAGTCCCACGTGCCCTTCTGCGCATGAGCAGAGTCCTGCGTACCGTTCTGCGCATTTGCCGATTCCTGCGGACCCTTCTGCACATGCACTGAGTCACGCAGACCCTTCTGCGCTTTCGAAGAGTCCCGCGTGCCCTTCTGCGCATGCGCAGAGTCTCGCGGACCCTTCTGCGCATGCGCCGAGTCCCGCCGACCCTTCTGCACATGCGCCGAGTCCTGTGGACACTTCTGCGCATGCGCCGAGTCCCGTCGACCTTTCTGCGCATGCGCCGAGTCCCGCCGACCCTTCTGTGCATGCGCCGAGTCCCGCTGACCCTTCTGTGCATGCGCCGAGTCCCGCCGACCCTTCTGCGCATGCGCCGAGTCCCGCCGACCCTTCTGCCCATGGGCCGAGTCCCGCGGACCCTTCTGCGCATGCGTCGAGTCCCGCCGACCCTTTTGCGCATGCGCCGAGTCCCGCCGACCCTTCTGCGCATGCGCCGAGTCCCGCCGACCCTACTACGGTTTTTCGTTACCAGCACAGAGATTTTTCCCATCCAAACACTGTACAGTAGGTGCCGGCAAAGAAGTTTCACTAAAAAACATGAGATAATATCCTTCAACGAGCAAGTCTTCTACAGGACGATGATTACACGGCCCGGCCAGCCTGTGGTTATTCTTCTCATCGCTGGGTAAGGACAGTAAACAATGACCCTGAGCTTCAATCCCAAGTGTCCGCTCCTTGTGACCTTGGGCAAGTCACTTTTTCTCC